>NW_026068309.1:282175-282845 GCF_014885135.2 Alexandromys fortis
GATTTCCCTATTTTCTTATTTATTATCTATTTTGTGATTTTAATATAGTAACATCATTTTGCCAGTTCACTTTCCTCCTTTCAATTGTAGCATATACCCTTCCACACTCTCCTTCAAATTGACGTCTTTTTCCACTGATTACAATTGCATGCTTAAATGTTATATATGATATTTTTAAAATTTATGACCTGGCAATATGGAAGCATGTATTGGAAGCCTGTATATGGTGGTACTGTTGAACTTGTCCATATTGGGTTTCATAGTCTAAGTTGCTGAGGAAGACTAGGTCTCTTCCTCAAGAAGGCACCAGATCTCATTACAGATAGCTGTGAGGCACCATGAGGTTACAAGAATTGAACTCAGGACCTTTGGCAGAGAAGGCAGTGCTCTTAACTGCTGTATCATTTATCCAGCAAGTGTTATAACAATTGAGTCCATATAATGCTACTTGTATGTATCTGATATTGATTTTTGATTATATTATTTCTAAAACACTGTCTGCTACAGACCACAAAATTATGTATAAAACTGCAGGACATACATTTGAAGTCAACTGATCAGAGATGCAAATATCATTAATCTTATTAGCAATACATTAAGAATACTGTCTTCTGAATGTGTTAAGATGTCCCCATTGCAGATTTCTTGCGTGAAGAGTTCTTTCCCTCAC
>NW_026068309.1:286370-287579 GCF_014885135.2 Alexandromys fortis
ATTTTTGCTTTAAATTATTGAGTCTGGGAAACATTCCCTTAACTTTAACAATAAAATACAAAAGTCATGTATACGCCTGTAATTGCCCAACTTAGCCATCTCTGCATTTATTTATTCATTTGTTAATTTGCTTTTGTACCATAGCAAAATTCATATGAGCATTTTCTATTTACACTCATGAAAATCAGATAATGGAGATTTTACTCACTTCTGGTTCTTCCCCCCATCACTCTTGGTGTAGAGTAAATGTGTGGGAAATGAAGATTGGCATTATGCAACACCCAGACCCCTAGGACTTTCTCTCTCCTATTCTTTACGGTGCATTGTAGAAAGGCATAAAGTGCTGTAACATGAGACACAACGAACTTGTTATCTTCTAAGGATGATCCTGATAAAGACCAAATTGTTTACAAAAAGTGTAAATAACGCCACCAATCCTCAGCCAGCTATACTCACATTTTTCTAAGCAATCGTTAATTTTATCCAACAAAACTGTGTGTAGTTGACACATCCCATTTTTCCTAAACACAATATAATAAAAAAAAACACTCATTATTTCACATTTATTACCTGATGTGTGTTTCTACCTCAAGAAGAATAAACTTGTTAAAAGTGAGACATGTTCATAGTCATGTCCTTCTCTTCAGTCATGCTTTTCTATGGTTTGCATATATTTTCTTGTAGTATTTTTGATTAGTGATTCCTTTCAAATGTGGATCAACTTTCTGAGCACACTGGAACTGACAGAAATTCCCAGTCACAAAATTGAAACCAGAGAACTCATTGTTGCAGTAGTAGGTATCCAATTATCAAAATTGTTTTCAAGAGGAAACCTCATTTTTCCCAGATTTTTAAAAACTGCTTTTTTGATATTTACTATCTTAGGTATTACCTTACTTGTATTCACATTTATAATTATTTTACTTTCAGCAAAAATTAGTTTCTTTCCATAGTATAATTTTTATGCCCTTAGTTCATATTTTGATTATTTTAATAGAGAGAAAAACTGAACCATAAAGATGAGTGTTAAAGATTAATATTTTTAGATCATTGACTCTCAAGTCCAGCTTCCCCTGAATTATTATTAGAGCCACTTTATCTTTCCATTTGAGAAATATATGGGTGTTTCTTTGAGCTCCACTTCAACAAACTGCCTCTTCTACTTGAATAAAGTTTTCTTACCTAACATAGAACGTCATGCTCATGAGT
>NW_026068310.1:0-23025 GCF_014885135.2 Alexandromys fortis
ATGGAAGATGCCACAGAAATAAAAGACTGTCAGACTTAGCCTCTCTCGAGGCTAAAGGACTTTCAACTCACTTTTTTGTTTGAGAAATAAATTCCCGGTGGAAATGTCACCTTGTGTGAAGGCATTAAGAAGAAGTCTTAATAATGAGGTTCCCAGTTGTCTATGACTATTATGGTTCTTACTGACTTTTTGTTTTTAGATTTATTTATCTTACTAACTTTTTTTTGTTTTTGTTTTGTTTTTCGAGACAGGGTTTCTCCACAGCTTTTGGTTCCTGTCCTGGAACTAGCTCTGTAGACCAGGCTGGCCTCAAACTCACAGAGATCCGCCTGCCTCTGCCTCCCGAGTGCTGGGATTAAAGTCGTGCACCACCACCGCCCGGCTCTTATTAACTTTTAAATAATACCACAGACCTACCTCAGGGTGGGTTTACATTTGTGGTACAATTTGAGATCAAATTCCCAAAGGAAAGTTTTGCCTATGGATGCTGGCCCAAGCAGTGGAGGCTAGACCAAGGAAAGGCTGGCCGAAAGAAAAGGCTGGCTCAAGCAGAGGATGACCCAACCAGAGATGAACCACCTGCTGATAAATCTCAGTCTTTCATATTACCAGCTATGCAGTCTTGAATGGCCTGTGGGTGTTTATTTTACTTGTATTGGGAAAATAACTAAGTTGAAGTCCTGTTATAAAGAATAACAGATATGTTTTTTTTTTAAAAAAAATAAAAAACCACTTGTACTTGGTTAAAATATGCTGCATTTATTTAGCATTGAGTTATAAAATGGATGCAAAATAAAAAACTATTTCTTTCAAAAATTAGTAGTAGTAGTAGTAACAGTCGTAGTAGAGTGTATATGTGGTGTCTGTGTGTCTGTGTGTCTGTGTGTATCTGTGTGTGTCTATATGTGTCTCTGTGTGTGTGTCTATAAATATGTATGTATCTGTATGCGTGTCTATGTGTGTCTGTCTCTATGTGGGTGTCTATGTGTGTATCTATATGTGTCATTCTGTGTGTGTGTTTCTGTGTGTGTCTGTCTGTGTGTGTGTAGGAGAGGTCCCAAGGTATCAGGCTTGTATAGAAAGCATTTTACCCATTGGCCTTCTCACTAGCCCCATAAAACTATTCATGTAAGGAGCGCACAGGCCTTCCATACGTATGATATATGAGTAAGTTGTAATTTCTGCTGTAAAATTGTATGACCATTCAAGATAAAACGAAAAAGCTCTATGACCCCGTACAAGCTCCAGAGCTTACTTCTATTGTTCTCCTCTCTTCTTTATTATTTCTCCTTTCTCTTCCTTTACTCTCCACTCTTCCTTCCCCATTATCTTCCTCCATCTTCCCTTCTGCCTCTTCCTCCTTTTTAAGTTGCCTAGGTTGTTCTCTGGCCTCAGACTTCCAAGTGCTGGGACTACAGTCTTGCATATCAAGCTGGGCTTAGTAACTTGAATTTTAAAAGGACACTCTGGGAATTGTCTTGAATTTCTCACTTTTCCCATGAGACTCTACTGACTTGGGACCAANGAATCGATGTCCCTGTCTGACTTGTAGCTGCTGAGAAGCATGCGGATCGATAAGGATTTTCTTTATAGCTAAAAGCTCTTCTTTGGTAAGCATCCATTCTATTGACTGTGAGTCATCTAATTGAAAAAGTGGTTTTTCTTGTAATTAGGAACTCAAATCCCTTAGAAGGAGCATGGGCAATAACACCAATCCTTTACCTAATGTCCATGTCACAGACAAGCATCATTTTCCTGAGTCAGGGGCTACACTGCTCAGAATTCAGATGATAACTTTTCTGGATTCTCTGACTATCATCTGCAGTTGAAGCAACTGACAGTCCAGTCACAAGTGAGTAGAAAACCCCTTAGTTATGAGACATTAACTGACAGGAAAAAGTGTAAGTAGAAGAGGCAGGGGCCAGGTCAATGAGGAATGAGAGGCTGATCCAGTTTGAACACCACACCATCTGAGAACCATTCTGATACTTAATGTACCTGATTGCATATATGTGCACTGAGAGCTGCACATCCCTGAGGAGCCGCCCTCTTTTCTGTTCCCTTTTGGTTGCTTCCTCTGCTTGTGTTTACAATCTGCACCTGTGCCTCCTCTGACTAGGAAGCTGTGCTGAGAAGGAGCTGCCAAAACGCCTGTCCACTCACATTTCATGTGATTGCTCACTGTGGTGACAATGCCATTTCAGGGTTATGTAAATGTGGATTGGCAATCACAGGCTGTGGTCCTTAGCCGTGCTGCCTTCTTTCAGTAATTCAGCAACTGCACTGACTTTAGCTTTGTTTCTTTTATGATTAGTGTCTCAGCTAGATGAACTGACATCACAGACATGTTTTGGAACACATCACATATGTGCATATACACAGATAATTATTGTAGTCAAAAGACCACAGTATTTTCTTTCCCTGAGAAAAAAGAATGTGCTTACAAGAGTTTTAAGAGATAGTAGATTTAAATGTGATAAACAGGATTTCCTTAATATTCTTTAAAATTGAATGATCCATTTGAGAATGATGGTCATTTCTATGGTTGAAATTACCTGGTGTGAGTGAGAAGGAAACACAGAACATGGAACAAACCTGCTTAGGAGTTTATTAGAGGGAGCATGAACAGGTCAGTGTGCAAAGAGAGAGAGAGAGGAAGATGGCGTTTCCAGCTTTTAAAAGCTGTCTAGAGCATGCACACGGGTAGTTGATGTGGCTAACTCATACACAGATGATCAGATGATGGGGCTTAGTGCTTAGCTGAGTCATATGTGGATGATGTAATCCACGCCATACGTGGATGATGTCTGCACATGCATGGCCCCTAGAACCCGGAAGTATCAGCCTTATATGGCTGAAATCATAACAGTAGTTACAGAACTTGAATTGTAGGCAGAAGCATCATGAGCTCTAGGCCAGCATGGGCTATATAATAAGACCCTGTTTAAACACAGTAAAAATAAGTAATTGTTGAATTCTGTCTTTGTAATGCTCAACATTAACTATATTTGAAGCACAGTTCACTTAGAATACTAATATCTAAGCAAGGACTTGATAGATTGGGCACCAAAAATCCCATTTCTTATAAGAAAAAAAATGGTAAGCTCCATGTGTTCAAAGTCTGAAAGTTTTGTCTCAACAAATACAGAAGCTACAAGTAAAAGAAATTCAGGCTAAAAGAAAGGACTTGAGTATCACATCCACTAGTAGGTTAGTATCTAGACATATAAAAATGTAAGAGTAGGATGTATAAAGTATTGGGGGCCTTGAGTTCCAGCCTCAGTAACCCCTCAGGGCTCAGAATAGGATGTCTATGGCAAATGAGAATCTGAGGGTAAAATATTAACTCAAGCACGTTACCTCTGCATGTTCTTTATTTTTCAGGCAAGGTGGAAAAAATGAAGTGAAGGGGTGCAGAGAAGAAGAAAGAGTGATCTCCATGTGGTTTCTAGCTTTTACAGACATAGTTGGAAAATCCAAAGGCAACGATAATGACAATATGCATATCAAAATCACAAAAAGGGCAGGTAGAGCCTGATAAAACAGTGCTCCAGGAACAAGTGACACCACCCAGGACAGAGCCAGCTTCCAAGGGGAAATACTGGGCATTCCAAACCAGTTGATAAAGTTCCTAAATGTCCTGGAATCCTGGATCTACCCATTTGCCTCATCCAAGCTCTTTTGTGATAACCAGCTTTGGGGACACCTAGAATTGTTTGTTAGCAAAGTTGGGGCATGTTGCATGCCTTCTCAGTGCCTGTCCCCTTTAGATATTTTTAGGTGGTCTGTTAGTGGGTAATTTTGAGGAAAGGACTCAATGTAAATTTGACTGTTAGAGCAAAGAGTGGATGTTACTGTTCTAAGGCCTCATGGTGTGGGGGAATGGAGAGGTCATTCATTGCCCATGCAGAAGTTACACTGCTGAAGTGTTTTGGGAATGGATTCCATTTTGAAGGGAAGAATCATGGCTTCACAGGTTTTTTACAGATTTTACAGTAACTTTTCCAAAAGACAAGTGTCCCCATAGCTCCGCAAAATGGGTTGTTTCATGTGGACATGCATGTATACACTTCCTGTAGATCTGCCTATTGGTATGTCATCTGTACATTTACTGTACAGTCTTATGGGTTCCAACAAGAAAGTTCTTCATGCACATATTCAGATAGACTGATGACTTATTTATAGACAGCAGATTGATAGATGAATGTAGATGCATAGATACAGATAGGTGATAGATATATTGTTAATGGATTGATAGATGATAGATTTAAAGACAAGCATAAATGATTGGATAGATGATAGATAGATAGATAGATAGATAGATAGATAGATAGATAGATAGATAGATAGACAGACAGACAGATAACAGAAGAAGGAAAGTTGACACAGCAAGGGAATGAGATATACAGCATGCTCTATGAATATTGCAAACTTACCATGCTGTAAGCACTAATCAGCTACAGTCTTCATATCAATTATACATTGCTAAGTTCTTTCAGTAACAAGGCAAAACAACACCAATAAATCAAATGATGCAATAAGAACAATGAGTGAAACACAGAGACCAAAACGCACTAGAAAGAAGAGTGATGGATGGCAAATGAGTACAGAAAGACACTCAGCATCGTAATCTATCAAGGAAGCATAAAATGATAACACTGCACACAACTCAAAAGAAATGCAATTATATCGAGCAACACCACCTTCTGGGAAGGGGCCAAGCAACTAGATCATGTGTATATGGAATGAGTGTTAAATGGCCACTTTTCAGGGATATAGATTTTCTTTTATTTTTGTAAAAAGTTATCTATGTAATTATTACCTATCCTATAACTGAGAATCTTTATAATTGCATTCTAAGGCTTATTTCACAGAATTTGGGATTTATACTCATCTAAAACCTGTACATGTTTGTTAATCTGAAAGACCCTTAATCTAAAATAATACAGAACAATTATTGTATGAATGAAAAGAGAAAAGACATGCACTGGAATAGAAAGAGTTAGGGTGGATACTTGAGATGATTTGGATAGCCCTTCATGGAATTATGCTGACAGAAATACAACAGCTTTGGGGTATAGAGAGTCATATTCAATGACAGATGCTTTGCTTAATAATAGGAAATCAAAAAATGAAAAGCATAGGGATATGAGTAGTTCAAGACTTGCGTTGCAAATGGTCCTTCACAATGGAAAACTGACAATTTCAAAACAGTGGATAGTATCAATCCATAGTTTTTTTTTTTTTTTCCCCGGCATGGCCCCCAGTCAGTAGCCTAGGCTATCCCTGTTCTCCCTCCCCTTCCTCCCTACAAATTCTACTTTATGTTTATAGAAGACAGAAGTTGTTTGTCATTGTATTTATCTACTTCTTTTGGTTTTGTAAAGCAATGGCTACTTCATTTCCTTCAGAGCTCTAAAGTTAACGAATCAATTAACATCAATTAATCATTTATGTTACATTTGACACTGGGAGGTAAGGTAGCTCACAAGGGCACATTGCCTGATACTGACAGAGCATTCTCAGGTCAAGCTTAAATTATTCAGCTTTTATTCACATGTGACTCACAGACTCATAAAATTTAATTTTACACGATTAGTAATTAAAATAATTCTAACTAACTTTCAAGTTTAATCCAAATGAAACAAGAACATGTGACTCCTGAGCCATCTCTCCAGCTTTATATTTGAAGAATTTTTTTTAATATTTGGATGTATGATTGATTTTTTTAGTGTATTACTTTACTACTACAGAATTAGAGTGTGTGAACTGGAATGTTGTGTATCTTTGTCTCTGTGTCTTTCCCTTCTGCTGAAGCCAGATCTGCCTGCGTGACTTACTGTTTCTTCTACACTCCAATTTGTTGATATTTTCTGGAAAGTTCTCTGTGTTTTTGGATGCTCTTTACTGTACAGTTCTGCTTTCCTTCCCATCACAAATGCACACAATCCACACTTAACCCAGCCTTGAGAAAAATAGACCTCATCCAGGCACGTCCTTCGTTCCTTATGAATTGGGTCACTCAGCAGCTCACTTTCTGGGTCATGGCCTCATTTCCTCCACAGATTCTTCACCTCCTTGAGAGCTCTACAATTTTCCCAGAGAAGAGTCTTTAAAAAAACTTTCAAACACAAATCTTGAAGTACAAATGAAACTGAATAGAGAACAGTTTATAACTGGTCAACCATAGAGGATTTGGGTTTTTGTCTATAGAGATCAGCAGCAGGATTTCACAGATTGACCCTGCTGGGCTTCCGTTCCTGGCTTCAGGTCTTTGCTGAGGTCTAGCTGACTGCTATTGAGAATATGTCTCAACTTTCTGTTTCTAGTAAGTGTGGGAATTTTGCTTTTGTTGACAAAATAGAAAAGCTTCCTTTCATAAAACCTCAAGGCTAATTGAAAATGCAAAAAAAAAAAAAAGAAAGAAAGAAAAGAAAAAGAAAAAGAATCTTTACAGTCAAAACCAGTTTCCTCAGTTTGTTCCACCAGGCACTGCTAGTTTCAGAAGACATGAACAGACATTCAATGAGTGAAGTGATTCCCATGGGGGAAGCACTGGCTCATGAGATCCACAGATTTTTTTACCTCAGAGATTTTCTAGGAAAGAATAAACATACAGAAATTAGCAAGTTAATTTAGCTAGTAAAGAACATGAGATAGAGAACATGATTCTTTAAATCATATTTTATAAACACTGGTGACATGCACACATTTAAATAGTGATTATAGTCACTATTTCTTTTAATTAATTTATTTTTTAAATATTTCTTTCTCTTTCCCGCCACCGCCTCCCATTTCCCTCCCCCTCCCCCAATCAAGTCCCCCTCCCTCGTCTGCCCAAAGAGCAATCAGGGTTCCCTGCCCTGTGGGAATCCAAGGACCACCCACCTCCATCCAGGTCTAGTAAGGTGAGCATCCAAACTGCCTAGGCTCCCACAAAGCCAGTACGTGCAGTAGGATCAAAAACCCATTGCCATTGTTCTTGAGTTCTCAGTAGTCCTCATTGTCCTCTATGTTCAGCGAGTCCGGTTTTATCCCAGGCTTTTTCAGACCCAAGCCAGCTGGCCTTGGGTCCCGAAAGAACATCCCCATTGTCTCAGTCTGTGGGTGCACCCCTCGCGGTCCTATTATAGTCGTCCCCGAGACATGCGATGACTTACTTGGGGACAAATCCATCTCTCATTACTCTTCATTAGAATACTGCATTTAATTGTCTCCAACACAGCTCTTTTCCTTCCAAGTGTCTACCACAAAACACCTCAGACAATCTACTTCCTGGAAAGGTGATCTAAAGAATACTGAAATTTTCACTCGCCGTTCACATCCCAACATAGACCAATATCTTACAAAGCCTTTCCGCTCATACTGACGTAGCTGCTAGAAGTCATCAGCCATCCCCGACTTTCATAGTGAGCACTTTCTCTGTGAGATGCGCACCTTCTCCATGCTGAGGTTTATTTTGCATTACATTGATCACGTGTGTTTTGAAGGGCGCTGTGTTAAGAGATACTTCCCTAGGATTGCATGGTTGGGAAGCAGTGGAACCTGTTAAATGGTGGGGTCTTGAGTCTGTGGCAGACCTATCCTTGGCAGGATACACAGTAGGACCAATCCCTTTCTCATCTTCCTCTCCTCTGCTTCCTGTTCTGAGGTGAGTGCATTTGCTTCTCCCTGGGTTTTCTGAATCCCTACTGCTCCCAAAGCCACAGGAACACCCGATTCCAGGCTAAGACCTCTGAAACTCAGAATCAAACAACTCCTTTCTTCTGTAAGTCAGTAAGCTATTTGTTCAGTAACAGAAAGATGGCGATCATTGATATCTACAACAGAACACTGGCTTGTCACAGTTAAACTGCAGATGTACTAAACAGTCTAGGATCAACATATATCTATTTTCTGTGAATGCTTGTTTGGAGATGTCTGTGCCTGCTCTGCCTATTGGAAAACAGTATGGCGTGTTCATTCCACACCATGGGATACACTCCCATCTCTAACTGTGTTTGTTTATTAGTCTAATTTTGTGGGGTTTTCCTTCTTTACCAGACATTTAATTGTTTTCATCATTGCATGTTTATTTATCAGAGCTGGCAAGGTAACAGGGATAGTGTAGCTAGCCAATGATTAGAGTCACAGAATGACTGCAAACATCAGACTCTGTCCCCATCTGGATTCTTAGTTTTGTGTTCACATTACTGAGCTCCATCATGCAGCCTTGAATGCTTCTTCTATTTGCTTTCCAAGAGGCTGCTTTGTGGCTGATAATCACAGTCATCCTGAAAGTGAGTAGGGCTGAAGGGAATGCCCTGCAGCTTCTGTAGTTAGTGATCTCTGAGAAGTGGTCAGGTTATATCATGAGCACACACAATTTT
Organism: Alexandromys fortis; assembly: GCF_014885135.2. Taxonomy (NCBI): domain Eukaryota; kingdom Metazoa; phylum Chordata; class Mammalia; order Rodentia; family Cricetidae; genus Alexandromys; species Alexandromys fortis. The sequence goes on from NW_026068310.1 coordinate 8,370, forward strand.
TGTTCACCATTGTGAAGATGTACAATGTCTGCCAACTATCATCTCCCTCCAACATGGTTAATGCCTTTTCATCTAAGGTCTGCAATCCATATGGACAAGGCTTAAACTATCCAGCACCAAATTATATATATAAATAAAATCATTAGCTTTCTCAAACCTCACTGGTGATTATCTAACAGGTTCTACAAATTGTAATTTTTTTAATTTATAGAGACTGTGAGTATGAACATTCTATAAATATAGCATATAATGAAAAACAAGTTATTGAATGGCAAATATGGACACTATCAAATCTATAGAAATTGAAATTCTAAATGCTTAAAAAATGTCTGACACTTCATATTCTTTTTGAAAATTAGAAATATTTGCTTGCATGTACAGATAATATGGTGTTGCAGAAAGTCAATGAACATATTTTTTATTTTAATTCATTTATATATTTATTTTTGTTTTTTTTTGAGAAAGGGCTTCTCTGTAGCTTTGAAGCCTGTCCTGGAACTAGCAGATCTGGATGGCCTCAAACTCACAGAGATCTGACTGTCTCTGCCTCCCAAGTGCTGGGATTAAAGGTGTGCACTACCACTTCCTGGCCTCCATATTCTGCTTTTAAACATAATATTGTACCATTCAGTTAGTAAAATAAAAAGTATTCTGACTCAAATATGGAAACATTAAAATATCCAAGTGCAGTGTACATGTTGTGAATCTACCAAGGAGAACCTCACCACTTTGGAAATACAGAAGTTAAATGCCAGTCCTCAGTATTAGTATACATGACCCGACATTCTCTGCTTGTTACTTGCAGCAGTTGTCAGGTAAGACTGTGAACTGGTTTTGATCAAACTATCACTAACTTGATGAAACACCAGTCCACCACAGTTTATCTTAATTTCTATCTGTGTACACAAATATATGCTTATATACATTCATAAATATTTGTCTATATATAAATGTGTAGATACAAAATGAAAGCATATTTTATTTGAAGTATAAGCACATAGTATCTTGAACTATAAAGAGGCTATGTTTGGGTCTTAGATGTGTATAGCTTCAAGTTCATTTAATATTATTTTATGGGGCATATAAGAAAGAAAGGAAGTTTCTGTGTTTAGCTTCCCATCACTTACCCATTCTCTGCTGAGTCTGCAAGGGGCCTCCCTCACTGCTCAGGTTCTGTAGAACTGGGGTTTCTGGGTTGGCTGGTCACCACTTTGTAATGGTCCTCATTGTTTTAGTGCACTGAGTCTCTGCAGATGCTAACCTATGAGAACAGTTTATAAACACCATCTTCCTGTCTCCTCTGGAGCCCCTATGACACCAGGCATCCTCATTTTGCTTTGTGCTTATAGATCCCACCTTTTCAGGATTCACTAGTGTTTCTCCTCCATGTTTCCTCTTGGTATCTTGGCATTTTTGGTACCATAGCATTTTTGGTTTAATTAACCCAATCCATACCTACTTTACATAGAGTCTATGTTCTTGATACTGCCATATTCAATTTTCTCTGACTCCCCCTTTGTCTGCATTATGACTTATCATCCGAACCTTTTAAAGCCCCAGCCTGGATGCTATCCAGGAACTGCCATTATTAGATCACCCAAACAAGCTGCCATTTCTAGTAATTGTACTGACAAGAAAAGGACTCCTGTGGTTAAAATAAAACCCTGAGAATCATCACAGATATGTCTTTGCTACCTGCTAAGTTTCCTGTTTAGTCAGTTTCCTCAAAAAAGCTTCCCCAAAACAATCCCAAAGTGCCCAAGTTTCTTCCCACCACTACCAAGGTTCCAAGACACACAATTTTAAATTAAAATTGGGGTTTTAAGGATGAATATTAATGCTGTGACATTCATAATCTAATTGTGTAATGTTATTTGCCAATGATCTCCAGAGGGATAGAAGGAATAGGTAGATGAGCAAGGATTAGACAGAGAAGCTGACTCACACCAGAAGACTTTCTGCAAATCAGGGGTTGTCATCTAGGAATGCCACGCAGGAATGCCACGCAGGAATGCCACGCAGGATTCCATGCTAGGACTGTCACACAGGAATGCCACACTAGGAGTGTCATGCAGGAATGCCACACTAGGAATGGCATGTAGCCACGTTCACAGACTCAGCACTGAGGAAGCTGAAGATGCAACCCACTATCTCAAAAGAATGCCCAAGAGCACGGAACTCCCCATGCTAACTGTAATAGCTAGCAATAACTTCACAAGTTTTAGCTCTATCCATAAGTTTTCCCTATGCACTGCGCTCTCTAAAATCCACTGAAATATTTCATGGCAATTTCTAGATGTTAAACATTACCCACTCATACTTAAAAATCTTTAAAAAGTACAATGCAATTATTAATAGTAATACTTTCATATTATTAAGTATGTAATCTTTGTTTAAGGCCTTGAAGCTATGGAATGCATGCATATTGATGTATTAGTCAGAGCTCAGATATTATCCTTTCTTTCTTAAATATTTTTTAAACCTCAGTAGTTCCCTCACTGTATTGGTTGGAGTCATGTCTTGTGCTGCCTCTTGGATGGAATCACTTATCAGTAGATTTTTAGGTGATTGGCTTAATATGTTTATTGTGTTTTTCTGTTAACATCTTATCTAATGTTCCATTAATACCTAATATATTGTACATTAGCACCATTGATTCTTGTTTGATCTGCTGTTTCTCTAGAGATAGAAAATGATGGTCTTCCTCAGAAGTTAATGACAAGGTAGATGAAGTAGATGAAGGCTTTAATTTAATTTAATTATTTGTGTTAAAATAAACTTAACCTATAATGAAGACTAAATCATTGATTCTTTGTCATGATGTCAGCTATTTCCTGAAATACCTGATTCCTAAGCTTCAAGAATAGACCACTGAGAATGGTATAAGGACGGTGGTAAAACCACTGGTTCCCACTTGTTGATCAGCTTTCATGTGATGATACTGTTGTGGCTTTCCTACTGTAATTAGTACACTGGCATTGTCAAGTACAGTCAGAATCAGATTGTCACCTGTGTCCTTGAATCATAACCATTACAATATTTAGGAAAACCATATACATGGGTGTAAGCTTGAGGCATCTTAATATCAAGCAGTTGCTTTGCATTCATTCAGTTGCGTTTTTATTGGTACTTTTCTCTTCATTTGTTTGTCTAAATACTGACCTACAGGCCTTGCCCTAAATTTTATTTAAAATGAAACCTCTAAGCTACAAAATAATTTTCTTTCCTCCTCAGACAATTTTCTTAAGTTGTTTTATTCTGATGTAGTTTAAAAACTATGCCTGGAACTTAAAAATATTCTGTCCTCCTGATATAAAATATATAAGCATAGCAGTGGTTCACACTGATTTGTAATATATCTCATTTAGCTAGTCTTTGCTTTATTTTCCCAAAGTCCACAGCAGGCACCTCAGAGAATACTTTCAAAAAAAATCTTTTGCTGTTGTGTAGATTCCAGAGCTATTATTTAGCAGCATTTGCGGCAATTTATTTTAATGATTTGTCTCATTTTTAGTATGCAAAGATAAATAATTAAGTATAATGCAGTCTACCATGCTGAATGCTAAGGCTGTGGCACACAGTAGCTGTATAAACTCCAGCATCTATTAGCATTCCCTGCCCTCCAAACTCACAAGCTGCTCCTTCCCTGCTCTGTATGTAGACAGCCTCCTAATTACTCCTTAAGCTCCATGAACAATGAGAGTTTGTTCAGATAAAACAGCAAATAAACATTCTCTACCTGTAAACAAACCATCTCTGTGGGACAAAAATAAGTGGTTTTCTCTTGTCATTTTTCCATTTGCTTGTTGAAAACAAGTCCTCAAGTCTTTGTTGTTACTTAGAGCCAGGCTCATTTTAAGATTTTGAGGTAATGTATCAATTTGGTCTATCTAAAAATATTATTTTCTGTATACTCTGTATTTTATTGAAAACATCAGAAGGAACTATATAACTACATACACACAAATATACATATACATGGATACTATATATATTATAGTAAACTCTTATACAAAGTATAAGAGTACAAAGTTAATATATATAATATAATGTGTATATTTCTACACATAAGCATGTATATAACCTATGTGTATGTAAATATATGTAGAATAAGATGCACACATGCAGCCAACAAGATTTGTTGGTAAGGACTGTAGATGGGTGAAATTTCATTACTGAGTTGCTCTTTTGTGACTGTGTCTCTACTGCTGCCCTGGTGTCTGCTGTTATTCTCTTCTATCCACAGCTTAGTGTAGACGCTGGGAACACTTTCCTGGATGATGAAATTAAGAAACACCCCTTCATAAGGCTTTAGGACCATTTTTCTTGCTTAGCCAAAAGCTTGTGATCCATATAACCATGGACTTGTTTGAAAACGATATATTGCATAAGTCAGAAGACTTAGCTTAAAGATGGAAGAAGCCATGCAGTCAAGACAAAGCAAAGCACCTTTGAATAACTGTGAGGTTGTGTGAGCTGAGCCTTGGTAATCAAGCAAACAGAGAGTAAAACCACGGACACTTAAGACTGAGTACAAAGTCAAATGCAGCCAACAGTTCTAAATTTATGACTGGACAGGTTCACTTTGCATGCTATAACCTGCCAGTTCCTATTATTTTTTGTATTGAGCTCTACATTTTTCTCTGCTCCCCTCCCTGCCTCTCACCTCCCCTTCAACCTTCTTCCAAGGTCCCCATGCTCTCAATTTATTCATGAGATCTTGTCTTTAACTACTTCCCATGTAGATTAGATCCATGTATGTCTCTCTTAGGGTCTCGTTGTCTAGGTTCTCTGGAATTGTAAATTGTAGGCTGTTTCTCTTTGATTTATGTTTAAAAACCACTTATGAGTGAGTACATATGATAATTGTCTTTCTGGGTCTTGGTTACCTCACTTAATATGATGTTCCTATTCTAAGAAGCAAGCACAACAAGTTGTTTAGATCATCACAGTAAGAATCTTGCTATCTGTAATCAAACATAACAGTGGAAAGGACAACAGACATATTTTAGGAATTGGGAGTGTACTGATGTTGTGAACACATTTCAAACAGTATAGTTCACAGGGGTAGCAGAGATAACATGAACATTAACACTGGTAAAAAGGAAAACTGATGACAGAGAGAAGAGCAAAATATAACAGGATTACCATCCACCCAACAATGCATACATGATGTTCTCCTGGAAGAAAAGGATAGTCTTGGGGTGGACTTTCAACAACACAAGGAGTGGGTCACACATCAAGAACAGCATGCATGGCAAGGGAACCATTGGATTCAGAAACTGTGTGTGCTTCCAGAGCTCTCCTAAGAACAACCCTAAAGACACAGCAAGGCATCAGGGCACCTGCACTGAAATTAAGCAGCCTTCGTGATGCATCTCCTGAACTGACAGACACAAATTATTACTAACTGCTATATCAAGTTGATAATCTTTTTAATCAGCAGGAGAGTTTGCTACCAACTTCAGTCAACCCCTTCTTAGGTAACCTGGTAGTTCTCTTTTCCACTATGGTTACCATGTTGATGACAAACTTAGCACATCAAGTCAGCCTGTTACACTACAGCACAGAACTTCTGGACTTTAGTGACCTTCATGTCTTAGTCTCCAGAGTAGCTAGAACAACAGGTGTGTATGGTTACCTTTGACTATATTGATCTTTGTGTAAAAAATATTGTAGCTATGAATAGGATGTGGAGTGAGAAGAAATGAAGGGACTTGTTCAGGATTTATAACCAGTCAAATAATATAGCTCTCACTCTGGCTTAGCCCTTATTTAGAGACTAATCATGTCTATTTGAAAGTCTTTGTTTGCTTTCTTGGTTAATCATGAATAACAACCACTCTCATTCTTAAAATAGATGGTTTGTTATCCTTTGAAGTGTCTGCCTTTTTATTTACAATTGAGCTATTATACATTTCTGATTAAGATCAATATAAAAGGCAATATTTATTAGTGTTACTACAGGAAATAAAATTTTAGTTAGAGTTTTATAATTACTCTGGGGAAAATTCTTTCAAGTAAAGAATGCTATCAATATACACATGAGAGAGAGAAAGAGAGAGAGAGAGAGAGAGAGAGAGAGAGAGAGAGAGAGAGATATGAGCAGTAAAACAAAACAATTCCAACAAGTAAAGTTTGACAATTAAGAAAGTAAAAGGAAGGAAGGATGGGAGATGGAACACTACAATACAGCTGTGTACTCCAAGCAAATAATTATGAACAAGAAAGAATACACATTACCTGCTTGCTTGTGGTTTGCACAAGAATTAAGACACACAATATGCTTTGTTATACATCTCTCCTGGTTTGAAAATTGACTTTTAATATTTTGGTGAGATGAAGGCATGGTGGGAGATGCTTGTAATTCCAATCCTGAGGACACTGAGGCAAGAGGATCACAAATTTCAGACCAGCATGGACAACTTAGAAAGACAATGTCTCAAAAAATAAATGAAGGGAGGCTTAGCCTATTTATTTTAGGATATATCTATATGCAATTGCCTGATATCCTTAGCAGAATTTTTAAAACCCACTATGTTAAGAAGAAAATGGGACATGAAGAAGGTATGTATAAACAGAATGACTAGATTCATTCTGTATGGGAAGCCATAGAAAACTGCAAGACACATGCAAAAGGTCTGTTCTTTCCTAAAACCTCCAGTAAATCTTTGCTTTGTTCTTAAATAGTGTGACAGTGTCTACATGGACTAAAAGATATTCTAGGGTGTGTGCACTATCTGTATGAAGTCATACAGAGGCACCCAAGAAAATGGAGAGCTCATTCCTTCATTTGGAAATGGGTTATGAGCGTACAGAGAGCCAGAGGGGAGAGCCTGTCACCAGGATTGCTGCAGTTACACACGGCTATGTTCAGAAACTGCTGAAACAGAGAAGGCTGAATGAGACAAATTATGTAACATTCAGTAGAGCCACAGAAAGTTCCTGCTGTTGCTGTGGTGGATGGGTGCAACGATATGATGATTCCCTAAGGCTTAAAGGAGTTAAATCATCTTTGTGTCAAGTGGAGGAGCAAGAAGGGACAGCAATGCTGTCAGCCAGAGAAACCTAAGAACTCACCCTTTTTGAGAATCATTTGACCTTAATGACTGTTCTTAACAAGTCTTAGGAACTGAGCAGTGGCTGGAAAGGGGAACTATGGGCACACACTCATGAATTCACTGCACTTGTTTCAGAGAGACTGCCAATCTTATAATAGACCTCTCCCAAGTCTAATTGCTATGAATGACAGACTGCTAGAAATATTTTAAAACAGACCCTCCCTCCACTCACATATTAAAATAAAGCTAAGGAATATGTTCACGATTAATACTGAAGTCTCGTTTTATCATATTTAATATGTCTAGTCTGGTTCAGTGAAGAAATAAAGAATGAATGCCATCCCAAAGTTGGCTAGAAAAACTCTGAACAAGAAATGGATACTGTTACCTAGAATATTTTAGAGGAAATTCTTTTATGCATTATTTTGATAACTCTAGTGCAGATTATGTCTACATCTGATGCATCGGGATGATGCTACATGGGTAGAAGCCAGACCACTTTTAGGGGCTGTAGTTTACCCCATCATTGGAAATTCCTTAGAATTGTCTCAACGAACCTTTTTTTCATAATGGCCTGAACTTTTACTTCCTGGCCCTCATTCTCTACCTGATATTGAAGAGGTAGACATTGATGTTTCATGTCCCTATACATTGATTTTCAGAGAAATCTCATCACTTATAATATCTTAAACCTAAATGAAAAGTGTATTATCTGCATTTAGATGAAACACTAATCAAACTGAGGGTGAAGAGTTGGATCAGCAGTTAAGAACTTTTACCATTTCATTATAAGGAACTGAATTCAGATCCTAGATTCACATAACAACCAAGCTGTCTCCCAAACACCTGTAAATTCAGATTCAACGAAGCTGACATTGTTTTCCGACTTCTGAGCACACACAACCATCTGTACCTGTGTGCACAAGTGTATGCACACACATACACACTCACACGTGCATACACATACATACAAATAAATATATAAAACATATTGATAGTTGTTATGGTTTTATTTTAGCTTATAGAACATATTTTTTCACACAATAGTTTTGATCACATTCTTTCTCCTTCCCAAATCCTTACAACTCTTCTTCATGCCCAGAACCAGCAAACTTCCTGTTATTTTTTTTCTCAAAAAGATGCAAGATAAACAACTAACAGCCGAAAATATAAAAAATAAAAAAATAAAAATATAAATATAAAAAATGCATTCAAAACATTAGCTAGAACAAAGTAAGAAAATCAGTAAGACAAAATAAGAGCACCCAAAAAGTTTACCCAAAAAGAAAAAGAAAAGCAACTAAGAGTCCATTATGTGTTGGTCAAGTTGTCCTAAGCATGGATCATGATCTGGGGTATGACTGATCTATCTATTGGAGAAAAAACAAAACAAAACTATTTTCTCTTTCCCAACAGTTTACAACAGTAGTGTCTTTGTTAGAGGCTGGACTTTGTGTTCACTTTCCCTTATTAGTGCTGGGATTTGGACTGACTTGAACCTGTGCAGGTATTATGAATGCTGTCACAGTGTCTACGTTCATCTGTGTATCAGTCCTGCTGTAATTGGAAGATTCCCTAGATTCATTGAGCACCTTTGACTTTTACAAACTTTTAAAATTCCTGAGCAGAGGGGATTGACAGAGATGTCTCACTTAGGGCTGAATGCTCCAAAGTCCCTCTGCACAATAACCAGTTGTGAAGCACTCTGTAATTTACCACCTGCTGTAAGAAGAAGCTTCTATGATGTGGGTTGAGTAAGNTGTAATTTACCACCTGCTGTAAGAAGAAGCTTCTATGATGTGGGTTGAGTAAAGTGTTGATCTATGCATATTGCAATATAACATTCAAAGTCATTTTATTCCTATGTTCTCTAGCAGAATAATAGCAGTCGATTTCTCACTAGACATATGCCTCATCTAGACTCATGTTCTTGACCATTTTAGCATTGTCAGCTAAAATTCTTGACCATTAACATCTATCCCTTGGAAGAAGCCTTAAATCCAATCAAAAAGTAGTTGTCTACTCTAACAGCATTTGTATCTCTTTTGTACTAGTATATTTGCCAGTAGCTCTTGTTGTGGTCAAAGAATTTGCTTTTTGGTGAGGTGATACTGATGATCAATCACCCTTCTCCTCTGGTAAGGAGTAAAGTATCACCTAGCACCATGAATCCTAGTAAATAAGGGGGAAGCTTCTAGTTAGGCAATAGCTTGACTTCTCCATGTTCAATAATATGTCATTTTTTTTTCAGCAATAAGGCCTGACCACAGGTTATGGAGAGTAATCAGCAGTCTTAGAATAGGATTTGATATCTGGGGGTTACTAAAGGAGTCCTGTGGCCAGTGGCTCAATACAATGTAGCCCATTCCTGAAACTAGAAATTTTTACTTGATACCATAAAATGTCTAGATGTTGGATTATCTTCACCATTTCAGGTCCTGAATTTCAGGTCTTTGACCCATTTTTAACTGATTTCTGTTAAAGATGAGAAATAAATCTTTAATTAAATTCTCTTGTAAGTATCTTTAAAATATCATCTATCTTATTTCTGACACATGAATTATTAAGATTTGTTTTTATCTATGTACATGTTTATGTATCTGTGTTGAACGTATGCCACATGTGTGTGTGTATATCCACAGAGGTCTGAAAGGGGCTGGAGTTTCAGGTCTTTGTGGACCACTAAACTTGCATTCTAGATTCTGAACTCGGTTTCTCTTAATTAAGCTAAGCCACCTATTCAGGACTTCTGATAAGTATTTCATCACTAGTCTGTTATACTTATTTTGTTCTTGCATCGATCTGTTATTGTCACTATGGCTCTGTAGTTGAATTTGAGGTCATATACTGTGATGTCTTCAGTTGTGTTCTTTCTGTTTAGGATTGCTATATCTACTTGCAGGCTTTCATAATTCTACATTAACTCTAGGATATTTTTTAATTCTATGATGGGGGTTGCATTGAGCCTGTAGACCACTTTTGATAATCTAGACATTTTAAAAATATTGTCAATCCATAAGTCAGGGAGACCGTCCTATCTTATAGTGTCTGTATTCTTATAAATCAGAGACATAAAAAGTAAAACTACTCTAAAGATTCCATCTTAACTCAGTTAAACTAGCTATGATTAAGAAAATTAATGGTGAGACATTCTGGTGAGGATATGTGGACAGAGAAATCCTTATCTCCTGGTAGTAATATAAATTAGTACACATTCTATGGATTTCATAAAAATGCTAAACATGGAAATACTTTTGGCCTATTTATAACACCTCTGAGAATATGCCAAAATACTCTTAAGTCTTACCATAGGGATAATTGAATACCCATATTTATAACTACACTATTCATGATGTATACAAACAGCACCAACTTGAATGTCCACCAGCAGAAAAATGGATAAATAAAATAAATTGCATAAACAATATGAAATGTTATGTACCCTTAAAGAACAATGACATGATGGCATAACTGGTGCAGTGAAGGGAGCTTGAAAAAAATTTTTTTTTTGGTTTTTCGAGACAGGGTTTCTCTGTGGCTTTGCAGCCTGTTCTGGCACTATCTCTTGTAGACCAGGCTGGCCTCGAACTCACATTGATCCGCCTGCCTCTGCCTCCCGAGTGGGGAGCTTGAAATTTTATGTTACTGAAAAATAACCTCAGAAATATAAATTCTATTTTCCCCTCTTGCATAAAGCTCATAGATTTTTGTTTGTCCCTGTGTGTATGGGTGAGGGTTATAGTTCATGAAACTGTAAAGGCTGATGGAAGAGGGAAGAAAGAGACTTTTTTTTCTCTCTTTCTTTCTTTCTTTCTTTCTTTCTTTCTTTCTTTCTTTCTTAAAGATTTCTGTCTCTTCCCCACTGCCACCTCCCCTTTCCCTTCCCCTCCCCCTCCCCCCAATCAAGTCCCCTCCCTAGTCAGCCCAAAGAGCAGTCAGGGTTCCCTGCCCTGTGGGAAGTCCAAGGGCCACCCACCTCCATCCAGGTCTAGTAAGGTGGTGAGCATCCAAACTGCCTAGGCTCCCACAAAACCAATAGGTGCAATAGGATCAAAAACCCATTGCCATTGTTCTTGAGGTCTGCTATGTTCAGCGAGACCAGTTTTAACCCAGGCTTTTTCAGACCCAGGCCAGCTGGCCTTGGTGAGAAAGAGATCTTATGGGAGGTTGGGGAGTAGAAAACCTAGTAAGATTCCTGCCACCTGCACACAAAGAGGAGGCTACTGAGAAAAGGGAGGTAACCAACAGAAGAGAGACACACAGATAAGAGAGGAGAAGGACCAATAAAACAATGTGAGCTAAAAAAAAAAAAATACCCCCATGAAACCCATTACATGTGTATGCATTTAAAGCTGTGTTGATGCTTTCTTTGCTCAGAAAGCTCACTATCCTGAGCGGCAGTTTTTCTTTGCTTTCTGGGAAAGATGGATAAAAGTGTTGTATTCAGGAGCATCCTCCTGCTCTCCTGGGACTTGGAGAAATTGAATTGTTTCTCCTTACAGTTCTGATGGAAGGACTTCTTTGCTCAGGTTCAAGATGGGAACTGTTTGCCCCTGGCATATTTTTCTGCAGTTCACAGAGGCTGAGGGCTTGATGTCTCTTTTTAAGGGTGATGCAAAAGTGGCAAATCTGAGTTTCAGTTCCTCTGTGAAGTCAAAGACACCAAGAGAAAAGACTCGAAGGGATAATTTGAAAATGGTAGGACAAAATTTAAATCCTTCAGGTAGACACGAGCTTATTGGCTGATATGCTTAATACAAATTAAGAATATATTACTTTCACCTTCAGAATAAAGAATGAAATTTTGAAGGCGTAAGTCACGAACAAGGCCACACCAGTTTGGAGTTATGATTAATAGGGTGTTATTTATTTAAAGGGGAAAAAACTTACAGATTACCGTCCCAGACAACAGCCATCTGCACAACCAGGAAGGGAGTCTAGTCTCCAGCGGAGCAGGAAGTGAAGAGAGCGAGCAGAGGAAATAGCCGCTTTTTTAAAGGGAGAGAGACCACGCCCCAAAGGGCGGGTATCACAGCAGCTATTGGTTGGAGGGGCGGAAGGACCTCCTGCAACAAAATTTAGCAATTCTCCTATGAAATTAAAATACATTTTAGTTTCTATATTTGTATGCATGTGTGTTTATTATGTATATGATGTGATTTTTCTGAGATGTGAAACCTGTGGCTTTAAATTTAATGTTTATGTCAAAACTTTGAGAGAATTATATGTGTTTTCTCTCACATTTGATTTAAGTGATTGAAAATAAAGTGTATTCTCTAAGTAAACTGTAACTACAAAGAAAAGTTCCAGACTTAGTATTACAATTCTCAGTAACGAAAATTAATGGTGATTGATTGATTGGATGAAAAATGAAAAAATTAAGAAATTTGTGGTTGTATTGCTTAAGCCATTAAATGCGGCCCTGGGAGTTTAGAATATTTTAAATTAAGAACTACCAGAATATGTCAAGAATATGTGCAGTCAGCGACAGTAAAAAATGAGACAATTTTAAGTGACTCTTAAAGTTCATTTTATTTTGGTACTTAGATGGTATTTAGTGATTTAGAAAACTGGTGAGATTACCTTGTAAATACAAATTCACAAGGAAAATCTTTAATTATAGCCACATAGGAAGACATTCACGAAACTGAGATTCCTGGGGAATTCTAGTGTAATTATAGGACATGAGTAACTGTGTTCAATGTAAACTCAGTGGCAGACACACTTGGCACTTAAGCTGTCAGTGGTGTGATGTATGGATCTGGGCAAAACCAAATATGCAAAGGAGACCGAGAAGATTCCTGTAAGCTCAGTGGAGGGCTGGGGAAAGGGTTGTCAACATTATCATGAGTATGGCTTGCAGGAAATACTCAGAGAGTTGGAATAAAGAAATAATCTATAGATAGAAGAAACACCAGCTATTCACAGAAGAACATTCTTACTACCCTTTCTTGGAAAAGGTACTGAAACAAGTGGGATGGAAAATAAAACCCCACACAGTAAAGTGAATGCTTACTGATATTGCAGTTCCACCACTGTTCATACCTGCCAGTAAATATTTTTAAAATCCAAAAGATCACATAGCTGGAATATTAATTCTAAGAATAAACAGTATCATCAAAACAGAGATAATTCCAACAGTGAAACAAACCTAACATGATGTCATCCTAAACCAGTTTTAGAACTGGTTTGGAACTGGTTTGGAACCGGAGTCAGCACTCTGGTTTCCTACCTGTGAAGAAATGCATGTTATCAGATGTCCAGTCTGCTGAATGAGATTCCAGCAGACCTAGATACTATAATGCTTAGGATGGAAAGCCATGGAAATAATTCTGTAGCTAATGAAATCGATCATAGTTGAAAGAAAGAATTGTATTATTAACATGCATCAGAATAAGAAAAGATGAACTGCTGCTTAAGAGCTAAAGAGTCCAGTAACAAGAACATATCATATGACATACAAATGAAAAAACTAAGGCCCTTTTTCTAGATTCATCCATTTACCTGCAAATTTCAAGATGTCATTATTCTTTACCACTTTGTGAACCATTCTTCATTTGAGGGACATCTAGGTTGTCTCCAGGTTCTGGCTATGACAAACAATGCTGCTATGAGCATAGTTGGGCACATGTCCTTGTGGTGTGATTGAGCATCTTTTGGTTTATGTCCAACAGTGGTATTTCTGTGTCTTAAGGTAGATTGTTACCTAATTTTCTGAGAACTTGGTATACTGATTTCTAGAGTGGCTGTACAAGTTTGCACTACCACCAGCAATGGAGGAGCTTACCCCATATCCTCTCCAGCATAAGTTGTCATCAGTGTTTTTGATCTTGGCCATTCTTACAGGTGTAAGATAGAATCTCGATAGTTGTTTTGATTTTGCATTACTCTGATGGCTAAGGATGTTGAGCATTTCCTTAAGTGTCTTTTGACCATTTTGGATTTGTCTGTTGAGAGTTCTCTGTTTAGATCGTTACCCCATTTTATATTGGATTATTTGTTCTTTTGATGTCAAGTTTCTTGAGTTCTTTGTACATTTTAGCTAATCCAGACTCAGAAAGACAAATAAAATATGTATTCACTTGTAAGTGGCTTTTAGATATAAAGGAAAGAAAAACCAGGCTACAGGTCACAACCCCAGAGTAACTAGACAACAAAGAGGACCTTAAGGGAGACGTACATGGATCTACATAGAAAGGTAAAAAAGCTGAGATCTGCTGCGTAAATTGGGAGTGAGGGGATCACAGGAGAAGGTAGAAGGGGAGAGGAGAAGGAGGGAGATTGAGTGGAGAAAAAATATAGCTCAATAAAAATGAGAAAAAAGGAAAATTTGAGGCTCATGTTAGAGAAAATAAAGTCAGCTAGAAAAACTCTTAAAATGGGGATGAAAAATGGATGGAAATAGAAAACACCATCCTGAGTGAGGTAAGCCAGACCCAAAAAGAGGAACATGGGATGTACTCACTCATATTTGGTTTCTAGCCATAAATAAAGGACATTGAGCCTATAATTCGGGTTCTTAGAGAAGCTAAATAAGAAGGAGAACCCAAAGAAAATCATATAGGCTTCCTCCTGAATATTAACCTTCATCAGGC
>NW_026068310.1:24889-28854 GCF_014885135.2 Alexandromys fortis
TTATCAAAGACTTTTGTAAGTAAATAACTAAGTAAAAAATCACAAAGTATTTAACTCACAAGAGAAGGTAGTTCTTCAAATAAAGTTAGGAGAATGTGGTGAGGAGAGGTGTCTCAATTACTTACAGAGAATTAGCTTTAACTTTGTATTCTGTAAAGACAGACATACAGTAAGAAGTCACTGAAATGTGCCCACTCTGTATGGTAATTTAAATATTTGCCCTGATTGTTGCTACATTATATATGAATATTATTAAAATGTTGCATTTTAGACAATTTATGGAACCTATTTAAACTAATTACTATTTAAATCTCAATCTTACAGTAAAAAAAACAGAAAATAATTATTGTGTCTTTAAAAAAATTTATGAACAATGGAAATGATTTACCTTTGCCAAAACATGATACTTTTCTCAAATATTTGTCCAAATGAACTTAGATTTGCCTCTTATAATTATTCTCAAATGTACTATGGTGTTTACCTTTTTGAAAATATGAAGAAAAAAAATCTGCTGTACAAATCATACTATTTCTGCCTTTTCACAGAGTCCCAAATTGTATTGTAACACTCAAAGATGGTTCATTTTAGGACATTAAGTTCTCAAATAAAAGGATCGTTTTAAAATAAACATTTCAAGGAAACATTAGTTCATTTTATTTTAACAAAAACATTCTATTCTGTGATTTGAGCTGAGGCAAGTGTTCACTTAAGAGCCTTCTCTAGGTCTTGTCATTAGGACACATGGTTCCAGAAAATATCCCTTTTAGGTAAACACATTGATTATCTTCCAAGTAGACAAGAGAACACAGCGTGGCTTTAATTCATGATTAAACATGAAACTAGAATTGGAAATAACAAAATATCATTAATAAAACAAAATTAAAAGAATTTTAATATAATGTGAAATGCTTTCTTTTGTCGAGTGTAAGACGTAAGGAGAGAATAGAAAGTCTTTTGCGCCTCACACAAAAACAAATAAAAAATGAGGTGCAAATTCTGTGATATATATTTTAACTACTTTTCTTATAAACTTTTTTCACTTCAAAAGTTGCATGAAATAATTACCATTCATGCATCTCCCTTATGAACGAAAATCATGAAATTAGAAGATAGTCTGACCTACAGCCATGCCCTGGACACTTCACTCCTCTGCAAATAAAGAACTTATAGTGGCTTCAACAGAGAGATTGCTATGAGAACTCTAGAGTAAGTCATCCCAGGCCTGGAATATTAGGTACTAGTTGGGCCTCTCTGAGTAGCAGGACTGGGGAACTGAAATATACATATACATCAATACATATAGAGTTCACTAACTAACTGATGTGGTCCCCACCATTCAGCAGTGGCTGACTCACACCTGAAAGGTTGGGAATCTGGTAATTGTTCAGTTCATGAGACTGGATGTCTCAGCCATCCCAAACTGTCAGTGAAGTTCTGGAGGATTCCTTGAAGCTGCTGCTCAGGTGAGAAGACAAAACTCAGTTCTGTACGATGAAGGAACTCAGCAGTAGGGTGGATAGACTGCGTAGTCAGCAAGAGAGAGGGTAAACAGGCTAAGTAAAGTTCCTTCTTCCATGTTCTTTTTGAGCAAAAGGGTCAAGATCATGATGGGAAAACCCACAGATAGTTGACCCCAGCTAGTGGGAGCTCAATGACTCTGGACTGATAGCTGGGGAACTTGCATAGGACCGAATTAGGCACTCTGAATGTGGGTGCCAGTTCTGTGGCTTGGGCAGTCTATAGGGCCACTGGCATTGGGACCAGGATTTATCCCCCCTGAATGAACTGCATTTTTTGGAGTTCATTTTTGGAGTATCCTATGGAGGGATACCTTGTTCACCCTTGATACTGGAGGTTGGGTGGTGGGATGGGGGGCTTGGTCCTGCCTCAACTTGATATGCCAGGCTTTGTCAACACACCATGGGAGGCCTTACCCTTTCTGAATGGATGAGAGATTGGGTGGGGGGAAAGTAGGGGTAGTGGAAGGACGCGAGGGAAGAGGAACTGTGGTTGGTATGTAAAATGAAAAAGAAACTTAAAAATTAAAAAAATAAAATATTGAAACTTTTCATTTTAATTTTTATATTATTATGCTACTATGGACAATAAAGAGCTTGCAACGTAAAAGAAAAACTTCTTGAGCAACTTCTATTTCAGATGGCCACTTTGAAATTCCAAGAACTGCAGAAATGCAGTTTGTAGTCATGATATGCCACTGCTGACCTGGGTACTTAATGATGTCAAATGCCACAGTGGCCTCCTTTACATTGAGTGTGCTTTGTGCTTCCTGTTATTGCAGGGCACAGACACCTACCATTGCAGCTAAAAGGACAAATTATTGTCAGGCCTAATCAGCTTCCACTGCCAAGTTTTGATTTTTTTGTTCTTCAAATTTACCCTGAAAAAAAAATCATTCTTTATTGAGGTCAGGTAGAAACAAATAATTTTGAGAATAATATCAATCGATGTCCTCGTGTTAAGTACCTTATATGAGTATCAGACAGAGGTTTTGTGGGAATTAGTTGACCATGCCCACAAATGTAAATAAATAAGTTGAAAAAAATCACTTCTTTAGAACATGATGGTATAGCGAACACAGTATACTCTCTTTAGAAAACCTTTTGACAATATTTATAAATTTGAAGAACGCCTCTAAAAGTTCTCATTTTATTCAGACATCTTCAACATGCTAATTGTGTTTATATTTTGAACTAAGGACTACTATTTTGTTCCCATACAGATTTGAGGGATTGCTAGTATTCTTGCAACCTCTGCTGGTAAGAGCAACGTCTGTCCACTACACCTAAGTCATAACATTCCACATAAAGGCCAGCAAGATGTGGCAGAAGATTATAGGCAGGAAAATTACTGAGGAAGCTAATTGAAATATACTAGAATAAATGTAAAGCACTCATCTTTTTAATGATTCACAATTAAAATGAAGGTGACCCTGGCTGTTCTGTCTGTCTGGTAAGACTTTACTACTTCTCAAGACCCCTGATTTTGAACGCCAGGATGCAGTCCATAGAACGCCATGCATGCAACTGAACACTTATCTCTACTCAGTTCTGAGAGACTGCTTAACTCGCTGAGATAAAATTTTTGACTTTATCACATTCTTACCCAGCCTAAGAAAAACATTCTATAAACCCTTTCTAAGCCCGGCGGTGGTGGCGCACGCCTTTAATCCCAGCAGAGGCAGAGGCAGGCGGATCTCTGTGAGTTCGAGACCAGCCTGGTCTACAAGAGCTAGTTCCAGGACAGGAACCAAAACCACAGAGAAACCCTATCTCGAAAAACAAAAAACAAACAAACAAACAAACAAAAAAACCCTTTCTGATTGTTAAAAAGTTGTAGATCGGGGGATTAGCAGCAAAGTGGCTGTGTGTCTGCTGTCTGTGATGCCCAAAGATCCCTTTTCCCTTCTGCCGTTGTCACAGCATTCCAACAGTCGGAGAGCTCGTCTGTGGTAAACGCACTCTGTTTAATTCAGTGGGACAGTTCCGTAATTTGTGCGCCTCGCCTGCTGTCACTCACAGTCTCCTTTTGTTGATTTAATTAGATAAAGCTCCATGGTAATCACTTTACAAGTAAACTTCTGGAGTCTCACATTGGAAAAATATAATCCTTCTACGAAACCAGAAATAAATAAATAAATCAAGCTCGGTAATAAAATAAATTTGCATTTTTGCAAATGCGTTAAACAGCTGATGAATTATTCAAGACTGGATGTTGATTCTGCAGACCTAATGAGCCTCTCTAATTGATTTCCATACAGAATTACAAATTTCATTCCATGTTTATAAAATGAAAAGTGTTCTTTACCAAAATGTATTTATCAATGTCCCATATATTATTGTAAGGAAAGCTTTTAAAAGTTTGGACCAGTAAATTTTGTTCTTTCATTATAAGCAGAATTCTTTCATAGATAAAAGTGTTTCATTAACGTATTCATTTCTACTAAT
>NW_026068310.1:30826-44978 GCF_014885135.2 Alexandromys fortis
GAGCCTTAGGAGCCAGACTTGTTTTGTACGTATAACCATTGTGACAGGACTTCATAACTCTGCATTTTGATTTGTTGTAGTTTCTGTAGAAGTCTCTGCCTGTTTCAAAGAGAAGTGTCCTTGATGAAGGGTGAGGACTACATTTGTCTGTCAGTATATGGACAGACACTTAGGATGTAACTCGGGATTCTTCTGGTATAGTCTAATAGTGGTCACAGATTCTTTGTTTGACTACACCTTTTCAGTAGAAAATGTCTTCTGTTTATATCAGTATAATCATTTAATTGATTTATTTACTTGGTTTTTATTTATAATGTGTTGTTTTAGGTTGCCAGAATTGTTAAGACTCATGATCCCTATGTTATATTCTGCTAAATATTAGTAAATAACATCCATGAGTAATTTGGGTTAGTTAAACATTCTAGTAATTGCTTTAAATTCATTGCACATTTATTACACAAAGTATCAAAGAACATTTCATAGTTATTTTTATTCATTTATTTTTATTTTGTACAGTGTGTCATATATTCTTCTCTGGCCTGGTACTAGTTACATATGAAGGATAACCCTAACCTTCCTATGTTCCTGGCTCTGCCTTGATTCCATTCTGGGATTAAAAACATGCACCATCGTACCTAATTTAACGTGCTATTAGGGTTAGCACTCAGGATGCTATTCTATCCTGAGTTCTATCAGGAACAATGTATATTCTAGGCCAGTATTGTACCAACCAAGCTACATCTCTTAACCCCAAGGACACACATTTCCCTCCCTTAATAAGGGTTTGTCAAAAGAAAAAGAAAGATCTCATCAGGTATTAATGTGCAACTGTACTCCAGACCATTTTCTTTGTCAGTCACTTTCCACTGGGATTACCACACAGTGTTCACCCAGTGCTTACCCTTCCAGATTTCTCTTTCCAACATGAATGCCTTCCTCCTTATTAAATTATTTTTATATGCTTTATTTTTTTTCTGCGATTTTAAAAAATATTTCCCTATAATATTCTACTGGTTAACAGACTCTAATTCAATTGAACTGTTTTTTATTAAGAAATTAATAATCTCTCTATTTTACAGGAATGATGCATATGTTTCCTTTTAACTTGGTTCATTGCAATAAAATATTTCTGTAGTAATTAGTTAATATAAATAAACTACACTTAACCTGATAATGATGTATTTCCCTCATTAGGTTTTCATCATTAGTCACACAGGAACTATAATATATATATCTTTACTCAGATTTCACTCTGGCTGGGTGTTTTGTATTTGATATATTGACTTTGTGGAATAAGTGCTGTGATTATATGTTTACAAAAAATAGGGAGTAAATAGATTTGAATTTATAATAAATATATGTTAAAGGGAAATGCAGTTTTAAAGATAATGCTTAATTGTCAATAGCAAAGACTTTTGTAAATAAGTGACTAAGTGAAAAACCACAAAGTATTTAACTCACAAGAGGAAATAGGTCTTCAAGTAAAGTTAGAAGGAGAAAGTGGTGGGAGAGAAGTGTCTCAATTATTTTACAGAATTAACTTTTATTTTGTATTCTGTAAAGACAGACATACAGTAAGAGAGAACTGAAATGAGCCCACTCTGTATGGTAACTTGAATATTTGAGCAGATTGTTATTATATTATATATGAATATTACTAAGACATTGCATTTTAGTCAATTTACAGGACTTAATTAAACTAATTACTATTTAAATCTCAATCTTACACTATAAAACAGAAAATAACTATTGTGTCTTTAAAAAATTTATGAACAATGGACATGATTTACTTTTGCCAAAACATGATAATTTTCTCAAATATGTGTTCAAATGAACTTAGATTTGCCTCTTATAATTATTATCAAATGTATTATGGTGTTTACCTTTTTGAAAATATGAAGAAAAGAATCTGCTGTACAAATCATACTGCCTTTTCACAGAGTCCTGCAAAAATCAAACTGTATCGTAACATGCAAAGCTTGTTCATTTTAGGACAGTAAGTTCTCAAATAAAAGGATCATTTTAAAATAATCATTTCAAGGAAACCTTAGTTCATTTTATTTTAACAAAAACATTCTAATGTGTGATTTAAACTGAGGCAAGTGTTCACTTAAAAGCCTTCTCCAGGTCTTGCCATTAGGGCACATGGTTCAGGAAAATATTCCTTTTAGGTAAACACATTGAATGCTTTCCAAGTAGACAAGAGGACACAGTGTGGCTTTCATTCATTATTAAACATGAAACGAATTGACAATAACAAAATATCATTAATAATACAAAGTTAACCGAATTTTAATATACCATGAAATGCTAGAACACTTTCTTGTGTCAAGTGTAAGACATAAGGAAACAGTAGAAAGTCTTTTGTGCCTCACACAAAAACAAATTAAAAAACGAGGTACAAATTCTGTGATAGATATTTTAACAACTACTTTTCTCATTAACTTTTCCTAGTTAATTTCACTTCAAAAATTGCATTAAATAATTACTGTTCATGCATCTACCTTATGAACGAAGATCATGAAATTGGCAGATAATCTGACCTACAGCCATGCCCTGAACATTTTACTCATCTGCAAATAAAGAACTTAAAAGTGGCTTGAACAGAGAGATTCATATGAGAACTTTGGAATAAGTCATTCCAGACCTGGAATATTAGGGTATTAGCTACACCTCTCTGAAGTAGCCGAATTGGGAAACTGAAATATACATATACACTAGACTTGCTTATAAGATGTGTCCAGTCACTCAGCAATGACTGACTCACACCTGAAAGGGTGAGAATCCGGTAATTGTTCAGTTCACGAATCTGGATGTCTCAGCTGTCCCAGTCAGTGAAGTTCTGGAGGATTCCTTGAAGCTTATACTCAGATGAGAAGACTAAACTCAGTTCTGTACACTGAAGGAATGACTCAGCGGTAGGATAGATAGACTAGCGAGCAAGAGAGAGGGTGAGCAGGCTAAGCAAAGTTCCTTCTTCCATGTCCTTTTATGTAGCCTGCCAACAGAAGGGCTGGCCAGATTTAGGGCAATGGTCTTATGTTAGATAATCTGACTAAAACTAAAGCAAACAAGCACTCCTCATAGGAATTGCCCAGCATCTAGGGTTTTATATGATTCTAGACTAAGTCAAGTTTATAAACATGACTAGCCATCATACCGAGAAACCTTATCACTTCTTTAGCTATTAAAAATCAATATTTAAAATTTGGGCTGTCTCATTTAAACCCAAGAATCTTAATATCTATTTATTTACTTCATTCTATTTTTCTGGTACTTAATAGCATTTAAACACAATGTATTAAAATGCCATTTTAATACTATATTATATTTTATAATGTAAATTTTAAAGTATGTATTTCCACTGAACTAGGAATTGGAGGAAATTTAGTAAACTGTAAAAATGTGCAAAAATAGAAAATCCTAAATCTTTCAGAGGGAGAAGGGATTATATGAGTATAGAGGTCAAGATCGTGATGGGAAAACCCACAGACTATTTACCCCAGCTAGTGGGAGCTCACTAACTCTGGACTGAACTTGCATAGGACCGAATTAGGCACTCTGAATGTGGGTGACAGTTCTGTGGCTTGGGCAGTCTATGGAGCCATTGGCAGTGGGACCAGGATTTATCTCCACAAGATGAGCTGCATGTTTGGAGCCCATTCCCTATGGAGGGATACCTTGATGTGTGTGCGTGGAGGGGGCTTGGTCCTGTCTCAACTTGGTATGCCAGACTTTGTCAGCACACCATGAGAGACCTTACCCTTTCTGAGTGGATGGGGGTTGGGTGGAGGGAAAGTGAGGGGAGTGGGAAAACGGGAGGGAGGGAGAACTGTTGTTGGTATGTAAAATAAAAAAGAAACTTAAATAAAAAATTAAAAAAATAAAATATTGAAACTTTTCATTTTAACTTTTATATTATTTTGCTGCTTTGAACAATAAAGAGCTTGCAACATAAAAGAAAAACTTAATGAGTGAATTGCAACATATTTCAGATGGCAGCTTTGAAACTTCAAGAGTTGGGGAAATGTACTTGTAGACATGACATGGCACCCTGGGTACTTAATGATCTCAAATGCTACAGGGGCCTCCTTTACACTGAGTGTTCTTTGAGCTTCCTGTTGTTGTAGCGCACAGAAGGACAGAATTATTGTCAGGGCCCAGTCAGCTTCCATTGCCAAGTTTTGGCTCTTTGTTCTTCAAATTCACACTGAAAAACAAAATCATTCTTTATTGAGGTCAGGTAGAAACAAATAATTTTGAGAATAATATCAATCGATGTCCTCGTGTTAAGTACCTTATATGAGTATCAGACAGAGGTTTTGTGGGAATTAGTTGACCATGCCCACAAATGTAAATAAATAAGTTGAAAAAAATCACTTGTCTAGAACATGAGCACAGTACATTCTCCCTATTGTTTAGAAAATTTTTGACAATATTTATAAATTTGAAGAACGCCTCTAAAAGTTCTCATTTTATTCAGACATCTTCAACATGCTAATTGTGTTTATATTTTGAACTAAGGACTACTATTTTGTTCCCATACAGATTTGAGGGATTGCTAGTATTCTTGCAACCTCTGCTGGTAAGAGCAACGTCTGTCCACTACACCTAAGTCATAACATTCCACATAAAGGCCAGCAAGATGTGGCAGAAGATTATAGGCAGGAAAATTACTGAGGAAGCTAATTGAAATATACTAGAATAAATGTAAAGCACTCATCTTTTTAATGATTCACAATTAAAATGAAGGTGACCCTGGCTGTTCTGTCTGTCTGGTAAGACTTTACTACTTCTCAAGACCCCTGATTTTGAACGCCAGGATGCAGTCCATAGAACGCCATGCATGCAACTGAACACTTATCTCTACTCAGTTCTGAGAGACTGCTTAACTCGCTGAGATAAAATTTTTGACTTTATCACATTCTTACCCAGCCTAAGAAAAACATTCTATAAACCCTTTCTAAGCCCGGCGGTGGTGGCGCACGCCTTTAATCCCAGCAGAGGCAGAGGCAGGCGGATCTCTGTGAGTTCGAGACCAGCCTGGTCTACAAGAGCTAGTTCCAGGACAGGAACCAAAACCACAGAGAAACCCTATCTCGAAAAACAAAAAACAAACAAACAAACAAACAAAAAAACCCTTTCTGATTGTTAAAAAGTTGTAGATCGGGGGATTAGCAGCAAAGTGGCTGTGTGTCTGCTGTCTGTGATGCCCAAAGATCCCTTTTCCCTTCTGCCGTTGTCACAGCATTCCAACAGTCGGAGAGCTCGTCTGTGGTAAACGCACTCTGTTTAATTCAGTGGGACAGTTCCTTAATTTGTGCACCTCGCCTGCTGTCACTCACAGTCTCCTTTTGTTGATTTAATTAGATAAAGCTCCATGTTAATCACTTTACAATTAAACTTCTGGAGTCTCGCATTGGAAAAATATAATCCTTCTACGAAACCAGAAATAAATAAATAAATCAAGCTCGGTAATAAAATAAATTTGCATTTTTGCAAATGCGTTAAACAGCTGATGAATTATTCAAGACTGGATGTTGATTCTGCAGACTTAATGAGCCTCTCTAATTTGACTTCCATACAAAATTACAAATTTCATTCCATGTTTATGAATTGAAAAGTGTTCATTAGCAAAATGTATTCATCAATGTCTCATATATTATTGCAAGGAAAGCTTTTAAAAGTTTGGACCAGTAAATTTTGTTCTTTCATTATAAGCAGAATTCTTTCATAGATAAAAGTGTTTCATTAACGTATTCATTTCTACTAATCTATATCTTCTCAGCAAAATCTAGGTGAAAGTCTATTTATTATTTATATGACTTTTTTTCTTATATCATGCAACAGGCAACTGTGAATAAACCAGGCATATATATTTCTCGCTGCATAGAGCTATTTTACTTCATCTCAGTGATGTAGTTCAAAGTTTTACCAAACTGGATTTCTTCAAGACATTTATTCAAAAGAAAAACATTTCTTACTCCTTGAGTGTATCTTTTTTTTTCCCTAGGAAACAGAGCCAATAGTTACCACTTATCATTGAATAAAATTATCACTGCGGGACCGGAGCAGTGACTCAGTAGTTGGTGATTGCTGCTTTGGCAGAGAACCCAATAGTTTCCCAGTCCTCACATGAAACTGCTCATAGCTGCCTGCATCTCCCACTCCAGAGGATACACTGCCCTCTTCTTGCCCCCATAGACATTAAATTTGTATGAAAACCCACACAAAACATACACATATACTCATAAATAAAAAATCATTAAAATAGAAATCACAATCAAAATTAACAAATGATCAAAAATAACATTCCATGTCTGTGCTTTTGAAAACTCCATGTAGCACTTAAATTGCAGCACAGACAAGAATAATGTTTAAATAACAGGATCTGTTAATATTTACTAACCTTATTTGCCCCATAAGGGACCTAATTTATGTCTGCTGTATTTAGTTTTACATTTTTAAGGACAAATGATACCATGTGTTATTTGTATTGTATCATCTTATAAAGAGGAAATGGAGACTTAGAGTTGAACCAATGCCCCTAATGGTCATGAGTTTTTAATGGACTTCCTTCAGAGTCGCAGCCACTGTCCCATTGAGGGTTGCTCATTGAAGATGAAACTTTGTGCTTTAAAACATATTATTGTTATGGTGATTTATAGTGATTTTTAATTAAAATAGGATCCCATTACTCTTCATTTTTTCTCCTCCAGCCTCTCCCAAATGGTCACCCTTGAACCCCTCCCATGTCCCTACCACTCTTTTCTTAATTATTATTATTAATGTTATTGTTATAATTATTATTATCACATATGTTATTACATATTATCATATATTAAATTATATGCACATATAATACATAATTTAATTATTATGGATACATATGTATTATTCCATATATATGGTGTGCGTATGTGTAAAACCTAAGTCTGTTTTAGATGTTAGTATGCATATGGTTTCAGGGATGTTCATTCTGCGTTGGACAACCAATAATGGCGGCCATCCTTGTGTGAAATACCAATTCCACACACATTGACATTTAGATAAAACAGTCCAATTCTATCTTTCTGTTATCTAACATTTTCCTATTATTTATCATAAATCCATCATCTGTTCTCTATATATTATCTATTTTTCATATCTATTATGCATCTGTGTATTATCTACCATCTATTTCTACATTATATCTATATATAAATAATATATCATTTATTACCTGTTATTTTTCTATTTATTTTTTTGTCCGTCTGACTACTTTATTATAACTATGTCTAACCTGTTTTTCATGGGATGCATGAGGCTGAGCTTTGCTGATGATGGCTATGAATACAGTCCAAGCCAAAACAGTAAATTTATTTAAAACTTATGCTATTTAATTTTAAGATTTTCTTTTGTAACTCAGTTATTTGTTTTGAAAATGCCTGGTCTAATTTATCAATCCATCTATCATGTATCTATAGCTTTTAATCTGCCTATTGTTTAAACTATTTACATATGGACAAATATAAAGGAATGTCTATAGTGAATCATCAAAACCAGCTTATAAGATGAAAGTGGAGGAGACTAGAGGACATGACTAGAGACAATTTAAAATAGTGTGAGTAGACATGTGTGGGTGATTCTCGGGGGAATTAGAAGATAGTTAAGTCAGTCGTAAAAGCTGTGGCAACAGGATTTCAGATGTGATGTTTTGGCACAGACCGAGGTGAATTCTGGTCATACCGTAAGGCCTGCAGGGTAGATGAACTTTAATATACTGGATTAGTTAATTATTGGAGCAAAGATTCAAGCAATGGTAAAATAGATACTTTTTGCTTTCCCATGACAAAATTCTCCTAAGGAGCAGTTTAAGAGAAAAGGGGTTCATTTCGACTCACACTTTTAGGAGAAACAGTTCATAGCAGTAGGAATGAACAGCTGGGACTTCCACCTTACATCATGCAGAGAACAGAGAGAAAGGAGTTTAGGCTGTATAAACCTCAAGTTCTACTCCAAATGACTCTTAGTCCAGGCAGACACCGGCCTCCAGATTGACTTCATGGTGGAGACCATCGGTTTTAACTCATGAGCCTCTCTTTCCACACGCAGACTGCAACAGTGGTGGATAATGACACCTTTTAGCCCATTTTATAGTAAAGATCAAGAGAAAAGAAAAAAAAAAAAAACAGAGTCAAATTATTTAGAAAATTTTCTATTTGGTCAGAAATGAAGCATTTGTTGGGATACAGGCAAGCAAAGTGTGTTCTATAGCAGTCACTGAAAAGTCGTCTCCAAAATATGTATTCCATGACAGCCATCACAGGTTCAATGTTATACAAATACAGATTTGCCTTAAAGACTTTAAATAATGGAATCATTTCAAAAGGGAACCTAAATAGGCCTAAAACTCAGTACTGCTTCAAGAGCAATGGCCTCCCTCACTCAGAAAGACAGAGGGCAGGCCAGTCATGATTCACCCTCCTGCTGGGGTTAGACCATGATTTCCATATGGTATTGATTTTTGGACAATTTAGAAAACAAGAGTTAAGGAAACAAGGTGGCTTCCCCAACTGTGAGGTCAGGAAGCTCGCAGCAAGGGTTGGAAACCTAGCACACAAAAGTGAGAGTGGAAATAGAGCTACACTACAGCTTACAAAAGAAAGAGGTCATAGCAACGATGAATGGCTGCTGAGGGAAGAGAAGGCAGCAAGAAAACTAGCCATGGAATGAGGATGCAAGGGCACACTTGTGATGTGGGATTCCCCTCTGTATGCTGTGATTATGTTTTATCGCCATTGGTTAATGAAGAAGCTGTTTTTGGCCAACAGCTTAACAGAATATAACCAGGCTGGAAAAGATATATATAGAGAGAGAAGGCAAAGTCAGAGAGACACCATGTAGCTGCTGGAGGAGAAAGATGCCCATATGCCGGCAAACTACAAGGCTTGTGGTAAAATATAAAATAATATAAATGGGTTAATTTAAGATGTAAAAGCTAGATAGAGATATACTTAATCTATTGGCCAAACAGTATTGCAAATAGTATAGTTTCTGTGTGTTTTTTTGGGGTCTGAGTAGTCAGAAACAAATGAGAAGCCTCTCTGCCTACAGGTCTGCCCATGTCCATGGGAGACTACATCTTGTGTATTCTAGATGGAAGACCATACCTCTGACAGAGTTGAATATTTTCCCTGATGTATTTTGTTCTTTTCTTGAGCAACTCTTCTTTAATATTTATATTCATGTCCTTCAGAATGCAGATGTATAATGCTCTACCATTATCTCTTGAAATTATATAATTTT
Organism: Alexandromys fortis; assembly: GCF_014885135.2. NCBI lineage: Eukaryota > Metazoa > Chordata > Mammalia > Rodentia > Cricetidae > Alexandromys > Alexandromys fortis. The sequence continues at coordinate 40,115 of NW_026068310.1, forward strand.
CCTTTTTACTTTCATAGGTTCTCATGATGGAACTTGTCTGTATCATAGGGGAGTTCTGGTTTGGAGCTTTGAAAAAAGTTGGGGACTCTTGGAGTTAGAATAATGCATTTTCCACTGTTAGAGTAACCTTAAACTGGCACCTTCTGGTAGAACACTATAGTTTGGATTTTGGTTGTACTCCAAAGTGTAGTGGCATTTCATTTTTATTTTAATAATAAAAAAAAAGCTTTCCTGAAGATCAGGGTGTAAAACACCCCCACTGGTAAGCCTTACACAGAGGTAACTCACACCTTTAATTCCAGTAGCCACACTAGTTGCCATAAAAAAACAGGCAGTGCCCACCTTTAATCCCACAACTAGAGAGGATTATAAAACAGGAGGAGACAGCACTCATTCACAGTCTCATTCTGAGATTCTAGAGGCAGGATCGCCATTTTCAGACTGAGGTAAAGATAAGAGTCAGTGGCTGGCTATTTTGCTTTTTGGATATTTAGGTTGAACCTCAATTTCTGATTCTGAGTTTTTATTAATTATGCATCATCAGAGAATGTGTGTTACTGTCGATGGTTCTTTGGAGAAGTGGTAGAATCTTTGTTTGGTAAGTGAGGCTTCCGTGGAGATACTTGTTCATTGGAGACATAGTCTCAAATGGAGCTGTGGTTCTTGAGACTTTGGGGGAGATAGTTGTGTCACTGGGAACCTAAATCTAAAGGGGACCTAATTCATAAAACTTTCGTGGAAATATTTGGGTCAGTGCTAACCTTGACTCAAAAGGTACTTTGGTAGCATGGCTCATCCAGCTTTCCTCTTGCTTCCTGGCCATGACATAAGCATTTTGGTTAACTACTTGTTTCTTTGTTACCACTTAGCTCCCCAAACAGAAGCCCAGAGTAAAGGTACACATGATCGTGTATGAAATTTCTGAAGTTATGAAGCAGATAGATACGTTTGTCTTACCAACCATCTGTCCATACACAGCAACCTCTGAACTTATCTGAACATGCCATTTTCTTTTGATCCTTCCTGTACCTGAGCCTGTTTCCTTTAGGCTTGTCTCATGCCTACCTCACCCCATTCAACCATTAGCATAGATTCTTGTATGATAACCCAGTTGTCATTCAGTATACATGATGTGTGAAACCTGTATTTTTTATATTTTACTATTAGCTTTTGTGTTATAGTCAGCCACCATGCATTCATACACAGCAAAGGAAGAAACAGCTGGACACCTTCCTTTCTGCAATTACTTGTTTGATTTACTGTTTCCCTAAGTGGTTACTTTCAGAAAAATGAACTAATGCCTCATATCAAGCACTGAGCACATTGTAATGTTTGGGGGTAACAGTCTTTCAAAAGTTGTTTAGAACTCCTTAGGGAAGGGGCTATATCATTCATTTTAATAGCAAATCTTTCAGATATGTGTGTATATGAGTGTAGTTATGTGTGAAGATGTACGTCTGAGAGAGTGTATATGTATGTAAGTATATGAATGTGTGTGTCAATGTGTGTATGAGAGGGTGTGTATGTATAAAACAGAGGGAGCATGTGTATACGTGTGTGTGAACATGTGTGTGTTCATGTATGAGTCAGATCTTTAATAATACCTTTAGGCATTACAGCATCAATCACAACTTCTCTACTGCTGATAATTTTACACATTGAAAGTGTCTTAGAACAAAACCTCCGAAGAACTATGAGAAGAATTAAAACCCCAACCCAGAACAGTAAGAAAGACATCAGCTATTGATTCTCTATGACCTGCGACTGACTTCATAACCATCTTCAGCATTCTGCATGGAAAACAATTGATGTTATTTATAGTAATGCGAAATGAGCTAAGACTCACTCACAGGACACAAAGGAATCTAGTTTTACCCTTCTGAAAATTCTGGGAAAGAAACCATGGTGTTTTTATTTGTCGAGGTCTTGTNAGACTCACTCACAGGACACAAAGGAATCTAGTTTTATCCTTCTGAAATTTTTGGGAAAGAAACCATGATGTTTTTATTTGTCGAGGTCTTATTCTTCCAAGATCATACACAGTGCGGATTGGAGATTCAGTGTATCTGAAGATTCATGTTTCCTACCAGCTGTCACTCATAGCCACACCTTATGGGGCTTTCTCTGTAGTTTGTTTGTTTTAATAATTTGTGGATTATTTTTCTCTCATTTTTATCATGAGGCTTTTGAGAATGAAGAATTCATGATATTTGACAGCTATATTCAAATACAGCTTTCAACATTTTATTCATTTCAGAATTTGTCTCCCTTAAGCATGGGACTACCTAGAATGTCTGCCTACCGCACATATGTGCTGGCATATGTTGACACAATATTGTCCTTGAAAGCTTACATTATGTTTGTACATCATGGGTGTGGGGAACAGAACCTTCAAGGAAGGACCAATTTATTTCTCATTTATTGAAATAAAGTATCCATGATATTTAAATGTTGTATTCATTCATGAACATCTTCATCACTGCCCCTCTTCCCTCTTCCAATCTGCACCTCCCTTCCCCAAATTCAAGATTTTATTTTTACTGTTGTTGTTTATTTGCTTTGAGGCAGAATCTTAGAAAAGACAATCCCAGGCTGAGCTTGAACTTGTCATCTTCTTGCTTCATCATCCCAAGCGATGGGGTTATAGGACTGTGTCAACACACCCAGATTCTATGCTCGGTCTTACTTCTGAAACATTATCAAGACCAGAATGCTCCTGGGTACCTGGGGTGAATAAAAACTGTAGACACTTTCTCCCCGTAGTTCTGGCAATGTCTGACTAGTTGTCATTTCTCATCCATAGCATTATTTCCCTGCCTTGTCCATCCACGGAAACTGTTTTTGACAGACCTGCTCAGTTGCATCAGCACATCTTGCTGAGCCTGGCTTGTGGATCAATACTGTCATGTCCAAACCGAGTTTTATTGCTACTGATTTTTTGAGTCATCATTTTATATTCCATGACATCGCTTAAATCAACAGAAAGAATTATACTTGGTTAACACCACACCCCCATCTTTGCCCTTCCCATGATTTATTTATCAAGCTTCTTTTAAAGCAGCTATTTGTCCTATTAATTAAGGATTTTGTTTTCTCAAAATATTATTCTTTTATTTTCTGGCCTTTGTTGAAAAAAATATTCTTATGAGTCCCCAGGAGTACTTTTAGCTGAGGGATGAACAGTAACCATGGCTTATGTTGCCAAGAAACTTTTATTTCTTTTTCTTATGTTCATGAGATTGTACCTTCATGATGTTTTTTAGTTAGTGTTTTTAAAACTGTAGTGATTAGTTGTCCTTAGAGATAAATTTAAGTGACCTTTCTTTGTCCCTTGCAATGCATACCAAACTTTTCTCTTATTTTGTGAACTACACCTGCTAATTCAACATGATGATTCTTCATTATCCCACGCCTTTGATGCATATGCAAAGTCCTCATCCTCCACATAAACGAAGTCAGAGAGGAGCCAGTGCTTCCGAAGTTAGTTCTCTTTACTTTAGAAATGAGAAGATAAGCCAGGGACAATGTCCAGGCTCTGTCTGACTGCAATGAAGAACCTGACCACTCCTCCCATAACAAACCCAAGAATTTCATGTCACATTTTGATCTTCACCTCTGTTCACTGATCTCTCCACCCTGGTGTTACTTCTTCAGGATTTTCCCATTTGTTAAATATGCTTGTTTCTTTTTTGCTATTTCCTAAGATGTCTGAGAATTTTGATTTTTTTTTTAAAACAAATACCAAGGGGGAAAAGTATCGTCTTCTAGCAATATAAAAAAAATGACCCCATACAATTAGAATAGTTTTAATAACCTTAATTTTAAAACTTCTATACTACTAAAAGACACATTAAGTTATTTTTCCCTTTTGTTTTTCTGAAACTGAGTCATATTTAACTCAGGCTAGACTTAAGCCATCTGTGTAGCTGAGAATAACCTTGAATTTCTGATCTTGCTGCTTCCACCTCCTGAGTTCTGGGATTATAGACATACACTACTATATTTGGATCCTTAAATAAATCATTTTCTTTTCTTTTCTTTCTTTCTTTATTTATTTTTAAAAATAAAACAATTTTTTTCATTTCCCATATCAATCCCATTTCTCCCTCCCTCCCCTTTTTTCATTCTCTCCACCTATGCCCTCACCCCACTCCTCAGAGAGTGAGACACATTGCTTTAGAGAAGGTTCAAGGCTCTCCCTACTATATATAGGCTAAGTAAGGTATCCATCCAAAGAGAATGAGTTCCCCAAAAGCCAGTACAAGCATAAGGGTTAAATCCTAGTGCAATCACCAGTGACCCCTCAGTCTACCCCAGCCATGCAACTGTCACCTACATTCAGAGGGAATAGTTTGGTCCTATGCTTGTTCCTTCCCTGTCTGGCTAGAGTTGGTTAGCTCCCATTAGTTGAAGTAGACTGTTTCAGTGGGTGTCCTCATCATGGTCTTGACCACTTTGCTCATATTCTCCCTCCTCCCACTCTTCAACTGGACTTTGGAATCTCAGTCCAGTGCTCCAATATAGGTCTCAACTTCTGTTTCCATAAGTTGCTGGATGAAGGTTCTTTGGTGATATTTAAGAAGCACATATCTTAATTAAGGGAGCCATCTTAGGGTTGGCAAGAGACTTGGTGCTAGAGGGGCTCCCAGGTGCCCAGGGCGATGTCCCCAGTTAGTTCCTGGGGCAGCTGAGGACAGGAAACCTGAAATGACCCTATCCTATAACCACACTGATTAATATCTTGCATATCACCATAGAACCTTCATCTGGAGATGGATGGAGATAGAGACAGAGACCCCACTGGAGCACCGGACTGAGCTCCCAATGTCCCAATGAGGAGCAGAAGGAGGGAGAATATGAGCAA
>NW_026068310.1:45083-48318 GCF_014885135.2 Alexandromys fortis
GAGCTCACCAAGGCCAGCTGGACTGCGACTGAAAAAGCATGGGATAAAACCGGACTCTCTGAATATGGCAGACAATGAGGGCTGCTGAGAAGCCAAGGACAATGGCACTGGGTTTTGATCCTACTTCATGTTCTGGCTTTGTGGGAGCCTAGCCAGTTTGGATGTTCACCTTCCTAGACCAGGATGGAGCGGGGAGGACTTTGGACTTTCCACAGGGCAGGGAACCCTGACTGCCCTTCAGACTGGAGAGGGAGGGGGAGAGGAGTGGGGGGAGGTGGGAAAGGAGAGGGAGGAGGAGGAGGGAAAAGGGAGACGGAGGGAAATGGGAGGCAGGGAGGAGGCGGAAATTTTTTTTCAATAAAAATTATATTAAAAAAAAGATACTCATCAGTCCACATGGCAAGGCCAGTTTGGGCACTATCTCCTCTATTGCTTAGGGTCTTAGCTGGGGTCATCCTTGTGGACTCCTGGGAATTTCTCTAGGGCCAGGTTTCTTGCTATCCGCATAAAGGCTCCCTGAATCAAAATATCTCTTTCTTTGCTCTCATCTCTGTCCTTCCTCTGTCTTGACTATCCTGTTCCCCCCTTCTCCCTTCACTTCTCACCTCCTCTTCCCTTCTGCCCTTTCTACTCCCCCACTCCCATTCTCCCAATGTTGTCATGCAATCTTGTATATTTTGACTTTACAGGTAGATCTATGTATTTTTTTAGGGTTTACCTTGTTACTTAGTTCCTCTAGGAACATGAACTATAGGCTCAATATCCTTTGCTTTACAGCTAGTATCCACTTCTGAGTGAGTACATACCATGGTCATCTTGCTGGGTCTGGATTCTCTCTCTCTCAGGATGGCTTTTATCTAACTCCATTCATTTATTTACAAATTTCAAGATATTGTTTTTTACTGCTGAGTAGTACTTTAATGTGTAAATGTGCCACATTTTCTCTATCTAGGTTGTTTCCAGGTTATGGCTATTACAAATGATGTTCCTATGAACATAGTTGAACAAATGTCCTTGTAGTATGACTGAGCATCTTTTGGGTATATATGCCCAAGAGTTATATTGCTGGTTCCTGAGGTAGATTGATTTCCAATTTCCTGAGAAACCGCCATACTGATTTCCAAAGTGGTTGTACAAGTTTGCATTCCCACCAGCAATGGAGGAGTGTTCCCCTTACTCCACATCCTCTCCAGCATAAGCTATCATTGATGTTTTTGATCTTAGCAATTCTGATAGTATAAGATGGTATCAGAGTTTTGTTGATTTTCATTTCCATGATACAAACTATCTAGCTAAGGATGTTGAAAATTTCCTTAAGTGTCTTTAGGCTATTCAATATTGTCCTGTTGAAAATTCTCTGCTTAGTTCTGTACTCCATTTTTTTAATTGGGTTATTTGTAATTTTGATGCCTATTTCTTGATTTTGCTGTATATTTTGGAGATCAGTCCTCTGTCTCATGTGGGGTTAGTGAAGATCTTTTACCATTCAGTAGGCTGCCTTTTTGTCTTATTAACTGTGCCATTTGCTTTACAGAAGCTTCTCAGATTCAGAAAGTCCTATTTATTTACCGTTTCTCTTAGTGTCTGTGCTATTGGTGTTATATATAGGATGTGGTCTCCTGTGCCCATGCATTGAAGGCTACTTTCCAGTTCCTCTTCTATCAGGTTCACTGTGGTCATATTTATATTGAGGTCTTTAATCCATTTGGACTTGAGTTATGTGCATGGGGATAGATATGAATCTATTTTCATTCTTCTACACATTGACACCCAGTTATTCCAGCACCGTTGTTGAAGATGCTTTCTTTTTCCATTGTATAATTTTAGCTTCTTTGTCAAAAATCAGGTCATCTTAGTGTATGGATTAATATCCAGGTCTTCAAATCTATTTTATTGGTCTTCCTGTCTGTTTTTATGCCAATACCAGCCTTTTTTTCATTACTGTAGCTCTGTAATAGAGCTCAATTTCAAGGATTGTGATGCCTCTGGAAGTTTCTTTATTGTACAGGATTGTTTAGGCTATCCTCTTTTTTTCCATATGAAGTTGATTATTGTAATTTCATGGTCTGTGAAGAAATGTGTTGGGATTTTGATGGGGATTGCATTGAATCTATAGATTGGTTTTGGTAGGATTGCCATTTTTATTATGTTGATTCCACTTATCCAAGAACATGGGAGATCTTTCCATTTTCTGGTATCTTCTTCAATTTCTTTCTTCAAAGACTTAAAGTTCTTGTTGAATAGTCTTTCACTTCTTTGGTTAGTGTTACCCCAAGATGTTTTATGTTATTTGTGGCTATTGTGAAGGATGATGTTTCTTTGATTTCTTTCTCAGCTTCTTTATCATTTGTATATAGGAGGCCTACTGATTTTTTGTGTTGATCTTTTATCCTGCCACATTACTGAAGATGTTTATTAGCTGTAGGACTTCCCTTGTAGAGTTTTGGGGGTCACTTATTATATACTATAGTATCATTTGCAAATAGTGAAAGTTTGACTTCTTCTTTTCCAATTTGAATCCCCTAGTCAGAACTTTAAAAAAAAAACTATGTTGAATATATATAGACAGAGTTTGGACAGCTTTGTCTTGTTCCTAATTTTAGTGGAACCACTTTGAGTTTCTCTCCATTTAATTTGATGTTGGATGTTGCAGATGCCAAGTGACTTCCTTGAGTAAAATAGTAAAGGAAAGTAAGGAGGTCTTCTGGCAACAGATATACCTTCCTGTTGTATGTCAACACTTACGTTAACAGCCTAGCCTCCTGCATCTTTACAGAAGCAGATGAGGTGGACTGCCCTTCTCACTCACTGGCTAGGGGCCATTTTTTTCTGCAGACATTGTTAATTTGAAAATTGATGCATTTCCTTCTCTCATCTATCTGTCCCTATAGACTCCATACATTCTGAATGCCGTTCCCTTAAATGTGCTGTCTTGGAACATGGGAGCACTCTCTAGCTTCTGAGTCAAACCTAGAAGTCCCCTTGATCTCTCTTTAGTCAAGTCAAACACCTTGATAGACAATTCTGTGTTTAAGATCTCAATGCCCATACCACTCTTGGGAATATACCCAAGAGAGGCCTTATCACACAACAAAAGTATATGCTCTACTATGTTTATAGCAGCATTGTTTGTAATAGCCAGAACCTGGAAACAACCTAGATGCCCTTCAATTGAAGAATGGATGAAGAAAGTATGGAATATATACATATTAGAGTACTACTCAGCAGTAAAAAA
>NW_026068310.1:49130-56980 GCF_014885135.2 Alexandromys fortis
AAATAAATAAAAATTAAAAAAAAAAAGATCTCAATGCCCTTGTCCTTCTCTTTGACCTTTGTCTTTACAATATGGCCCATCATAAAGTGCTATTATCTAGTCACCTATTCTTTTTCACTGTTGTGAGGGTAAAGTGATATTTGTACAATTTCCTTGGGGACTGTAACATGCTTGCTGTTCTTCACAGTAAATAGTGAGAAGTAAACTGTCTTCTCAAGTGTTCCTGATGCCAACTGGTTCCATTGTCTGTGTCTTATTAACTAGTAATTCAAGATGTCATGATCTCAGACTCCAAGGACCTCGGTTTCTGGCAGAGGAGTATAGTGGTATTTCATTTATATTTTAAGAAATAAAGCTTGCCTGAGGATCAGAAAAGTAAAACAGCCACACTGGCCAGACATAAAGACCAGACTGTAATCCTACAAATCTTTAATCCCAGAAACCACATTAGCTTGCCATAAAAATCAGGCAGTGCATGCCGTTAATCACAGAACTAGAAAGGATTATAAAACAGGAGGAGACAGGTCTCAGCACAGTCTCCTTCTGTGACTCCTGGAGGCAGATTCGCCATTTCAGAATGAGGTCGAGGTAAGAGCCAGTGGCTGACTGTTTTGCTTTTCTGACCTTCAAGTTGAACCCCAATTTCTGTCTCTGATTTTTTCTTAATCATGCTTCAAGGCAGATTCTAGTTGGTATTATATGAACTAAAGTAAGAAAATAAGACACCCAGAGAAGCTAAAACTATTTAAAGATATTTTTAGTCATTTTATTTCCTGTGTGTGTTGTAGGGGAGGGCATACCAAAGCACACGTGAAGCTTACAAGAAAAGTCAGGAGAGTGGTTTCTTTTTTTTTTTTTTTTTTTTTTTTTTTTTTTTACCATTTTGGTCCCAGAGACTGAACGTGAGTTCTTAGGGTTACTGGTAAGTGCCTTTACATTCTGAGTCATCTTCCCAGCCCGAAATACTATTCCCCCAAATTAAAACTTAAATCATGAATTTTAGAAAAGACATCTATCTCATTTTCTTCAAAGCGTTTGAAATAGACTTGTAATTTTAGGCTATCAACAATGATAAGATCATATGTAAAATTACTTTGGAATCTCTTCTTGTCTAGTGTGACCTTGACGTATGGCCTTATTTTTCTCCAGTTTAGCTGATAATTAGATTCTTTACAAGAACCTTTTAAACTCATCTAATCTTTAATGGAACATTGTTTAATTCTAATGCTCAATACCATGTGAGAATAAAAGCAACCTTATTCATAACTCAACTGACTGCAGTTTAGAAATGTTGAATATTTTCTTCAAAGAGTCAGTGTTTGTTGGTGGGAGAGGGCCACTTGTCCTTCCCAGTCGCCCAGATAGCTTATACCTGGAATAACCACATGGAAACTGTTTTAATTAAATAACTGCTTGGCCCATTAGCTCTAGCTTCTTATTAGCTAACTTTTACGTCTTAATTTAACCAATTTCTATTAATCTGTGCATCACCACGAGGTCATGGCCTACCAGCAAAGTTTCAACATGTCTGTCTCTGGCAGCAGGTCTATAGCGTTTCTGACTCCATCCTTCTTTCTCCCAGAATTCAGTTCTGTCTTGCCCACCTACCTAAGTTCTTTCCTATCAACAGGCCAAGGCAGTTTCTTTATTCATTAATGGTAATCACAGCACACTGAGGGGACTCACACAGCAAGTGTTCTACTTAGGTTCTCAGCATAGCACCAAGTTGAGTTTGATTTATGTATATACAGAATTCTTCTATTTTCTCTGTTGGATCACAGGGTATACTTTACTACTATATATGCCCACAATCCAATGTTTGAACAAGAAATAAAAACATTCTGTAGAATAGTATTTCAGGTGCATTGTTTCCTCACTCCTTCAGATCAACACTTTCATATATGTACAACGCTAACAGAATGTGAAACATTAAGGTAGACCATTCATATTATGTAACAGATCTGAAGCTTATATAAACATCTGTGTTCATGCTGCTGATAGTGTCTTATGGCTTATCATCAATAAAGAAATTATATTTATTTATACCATATTTTAATTATACATTATTACCGTCATTGCCTTGTGGCATAATCAAAACTTTTTGAAAAAAATCATTTATTATATTAAGTTATAATGACTAAGTTTATTCTTTTAAAGAACTCATTTGATATATATTTGTATATGAACAATACTATAGAAATTTTTATATGTTACTTTTTTTATGAAATGTAGGTGTGACTAAGTTAGTTTTCCAGGATAATGATGAATCCAGAGTGGAAAACACAGGAGCTATGTTCACACCACCTAAAACCAATCCTAAGATGTATATTTTCCCTGGATTGTCTTAGGTACTACATTTAAAATTTCCAGTGTGGAATACACACGTTTAGTTTTATACCGCATTAATCTTTGGTATGTGCTGAGATTCAACATGTAAGAAAGATCAATAAATCATTTTTGAACTTTATAATATGAATTCTTCACAGACTTACAATGTATTTGGTCCTCAAAAATAGATACCCAAGTACTTTTTTATTTTGGAAATTGAGAGGAGAAAACACTAGTTGAGCAGGGGGTATATGTAAAAAACTCAGGTGTGCCAAAACTGATGGCCAGGTGCTTTGAAATTTCTCCAAGATGCCTCCCTGCCCTCCAGGGTTGCATATTGACAGTGTGATCTATAAGTGGTCTCATGTTTATTTTCCTCACTTCAGGAGATGAAGAAGCTCAGTAATAATTCCTGTTTCTCTCCGTTTGGTTGTGCAGGTAACTATGAGTTACTGTAATAAAAATTTGTAGAGACTATGGCCCTCTGACTTAATGCTGGTCTAGTTTTGTATTTGCCTTTTAGTTCATTCTGTGAAGTAGATAAATATGGAATTTCTAAATTCCAAGTGAGACCACAAACTCAGATCAGTTTTACAACCTTGGGTCCCATGTAATCTCCAACATCACTGCTGCACAAAAGGATGTGATAATAATCGATGGCATTCTGTGACGTTTGCTCAGTCATCTCAGAGGCAGGCGTGGTATTCAATAAAATCAACATCAGGAAGAAAACCCAAGGATCACTCCTTGCTCAGGATGTGCTTGCCCTTTTATGACAAGGGCATTCCAGGACATTCAGTTCATTTCAGCCAGTGGCAGCTGTTTGTAGACATTCTCACTTATTACATTTTATGGAAACTGGAAGAGGAACGTGGGAGAAGCAAGCAACACAGACAGGACCCGGAATACTCACACAGAGCATTCCGTGTGCACTGAAGGTTGAGTTGACAGCACGTTCCGCTGTGAATTTATTGGTTTTTCTCTGAGTAAACATTAACTGCCTTAATTGGGATATTGTGCCAGGATATTCAGATTTCTTTTTGTCTGACAACAGCTCTTTTTGCTCTGCCACACCGTATTCCTCCCAGTCAGACCTACTCTTTTCATGAATCTTTGTAATTAGAATTCAAGGAGTATTTCACATCTAATTTGAGAGTTTTGTTTTTTAACAACCATCTAGCAGAAGTACCATCGGCTTTGAGATACAGTTACATGCAGCCTTTTATTCCGGGAGTCAGCACAATGTGATGAGCTCTTACAGGAGAGGCTTGTGTTATGATAATTGCCTAGTCCCATTTATTCACTGGCTCTCATTGTCGAGACATAGGTATGAGTATCACCTCATATTACCTTTGGTCCTATGAATGACCAAAGCTATATCAGGACCATTGTTCCTTGCCAAGCTTATTACCCTTCTGAATGTTAAACCTTAATATTTTTAGCATAGGCTAGGTAACCTTCCTGAAGCAATGGGCTTTGCTGGAGAGAAAGCCAGTGTCAGTGTTACTGCCCTGATTGAAAGGGATCACAAGAGAAATAAAGCAGTTGAGAATATAAATATCAGACAGTGTGAAAAACCACAGTAAAATGTTCCTTGAAAACATCAGAGCTATGTGCAGTGATGACAGGCAAAGGGAACTAGAGCTACAGATAATACTGTCAGTAAAGTGTGCTGCGGCTTTAAGAGTTGAACCCTTGACTATGTTCACAGCAGCATTATTTGTCATAGCCAGAAACTAGAAACAACCTAAATACCCCTTGACCGAAGAACGGATAAGGAAAATCTGGTACATTTACACAATGGAGTACTACACAGCAGAAAAGAATAATGACATCTTGAAATTTGCAGGAAAATAGATGGAGCTAGAAAACATTATTTTGAGTGATGTAACCCAAACACAGAAAGACAATTATCACATGTACTCACTCATAGGTTGTTTTTTTTTTTTTTTTTTTTTTTTTTTTTCCCCGAGACAGGGTTTCTCTGTAGCTTTGGAGCCTGTCCTGGCACTAGCTCTTGTAGACCAGGCTGGCCTCGAACTCACAGAGATCCGCCTGCCTCTGCCTCCCGAGTGCTGGGATTAAAGGCGTGCGCCACCACCGCCCGGCTCATAGGTTGTTTTTAAACATAAAGCAAAGAAAACCATCCTACAAATCACAATCCAAGAGAACTTAGACAACAATGGGGATACTAAGAGAGACATACATAGATCTACATGGGAAGTAGAAAAAGACAAGATCTCCTGAGTAAATTGGGAGCATGGTAACCCAAGGGGGAGGTTGAAAGGGTGAGGGGAGAGGCAAGGATAGGAGCAGAGAAAAATGTAGAGCTCAATAAATATCAATAAAAAGAGAAAAGTATATAATTTTAAACTGTTTAGAAAACAAGATAAAATTAGTATTGTCAATCATTTTGTAAGATTGGCCTCTCAACCTGCCGCCATCCATAAAATCACAGTTGTTTAGTCTAATAGAACTCTCTGTATAGGCATCACATGAAACACACCTATTTCAATTTTTATATATCTTTTATATATATATATATAAAACATAACTGCTTAAAAATTTTCTTTTTACTCTTAGACATATATTTTCTCTTTCAATTACACTTTTTCTAATATTCTTCACAGTTTCTGTTTATTCTTTATAAACAATCATCTATATAACTTCTATTCTCCCCTCAGAGAGAACTACTTTTGTAGTTTAATTTAAACCTTTATTTGAAAATCAACTTCACCCTGCTTTGAACATTCATAATTTTTATCATGTAAGTTCCTATCTGTATATATTCTTTGATATTATGCCTGTTATCTGTAACAAATTAGCAAGCTTCCTAACAGTGTGTAATCTAATTATCATGACCCCTAGGTCTTCATCTGATTGAAATGAATAGTTCTTCCTAGGAGCTTTTCATAGTGTGGTGGCCGGGCGACAGCTATTAGCAGTTCCTATAGCTCTCCAGTATGTTCATAGGTCGTGTATATAAATCTGTTGAAAAATCAGCTGGACTTTGTCTCCATGATGCTGCGTTGACCTATCCTTTAGGATGTCCAGATGGGCTTGGTTTGTGTAGCACAATTTTAACAGCAGTATTAAAATGTTTAAATCTTGAGAACCTCAACAATTTTCAACTTTCGGCAAGGGGAATGGTGAGTCAATCACCACAAGCCTTCACTTCCAGAGTCTTGGGGATGGCTACTCAGGAGGTTTCCAAACCATGGGTGTTTCACGTATGCTCTAAGTGTTACCACTTTTAGCTACCTACAAGTACACATACCATGTACTGTCTTCTGATTTACTGCAGCTCTCAATGAAAGCCAGTTCCATTTAAAGAAAAGAGGATTTAAACTCCACAATGAGAGAGTGGCAACATTATAATAAAGAGAGAAACATGCAAGGCAGCTGTTGCAGCCATATTTGGAAGACTCATTTTACACACCATGCACTAAATAACCCTTCAGAAGGCAGAATCTGCTTCATACTCCTTTTATCCCTGAATATATTTGCTACTTAGATACTTGAAAATGCTTAAAAATGAAGACTATACATATCTCCAGCCCAAATTAATTATTAATTCTCACTTGAATGAAATTACATATTCAGTTTGATTTGATTGGTTTTATATTTTAATTTATGTGTTTGGAAGCAAGCAAGTTGATATTAAGAAGACAAGAGGTGGAAGAGAAATGTCACAGAGAAAACGTATATATCGCTATGAGTACTGCGAAGAATCTACTGACAGTGCCAGACCCTGGGCAGGGTCAGTCGACTTGTGTTAGGCTGTGAAAGGCAGGGACTAACCACATTGTTTAAAAACTCAGGAGTTACTTTATGCATCTGTTGTTCTACAGCTCAATAAAAATTAAAAGAAAGCAAAGGTGACCCCATGTTTCAAAGCACTCGCTGCTGTTCCATGAGAACTGAGTTCTGTTCCCAGCATCTGTGATGTCAGGAAATGCACAACTTCCTGCATCTCCAGTTTCCAATGGTCTGATGTTCTGAGGTTATTCCCCCACACATGGCATTTACTGCTGTAAACACACACACACACATATACACATACATATACATAGAAACTTTTAAAATGTATGGAGGGAGCTGAAAAGATGGCTCAGCAATTAAGAGTTTGTCTTATTCTGACATAGGATCTATGGCTCATAACTGCTTATAACTCTAGATCCAGGGGATTCAAAACCATCTTTGCAGGTACTGCACTAAGATACACACACATATGTACACACACATACACATGCACACATACACATGCACACATACACATGCACACATACATGCACGCACAGATGCACACACAAATAATAATAGAATAAATGCTGGATATTTTAGGTAAGGAGTCTCTATTCTCTCTTGCTACTTTAGTGTATATTTCAGCATTTTTGAAGCATTCAGAAAAAGTTTGCTCTTAAAAGCCCTACTCTGTGACAAGGCAGGACATCCCTGCAGATGAAAAACCTCATTATCTCCCATTCTTTAGTAGACTTAAGTCTTTTCTCCCACACTAACTATAATAAAACAGAAGATCACATTGGAGTTGCCTACTTGCTATGTGTTAACCTCTCCTAACTAAAGGACCTTTATCTGAAGATTGAATTCGATCTTTTAAAACATAAATTTGGAATTGAACACATAGATTTTGAATCTACTTACTGACCCCCCAGAAAATAGCTTTCAGTAAATGGAAATCAACCCCCTCTCAAATTCTCCTCAGAGCCAGTTTAACCTTTGTCAGTATGTAAGGGCATTCTTTCAGATCCTCAGAAAAAGTGGAGGTCACAGTTTGTGAGTAGCGCTGACAGTTTCCATTGCATGGGCGAAACGGGTTCAGCTCTGTTGAGTATTGAGGCTGGCTGCCGTTTACCGACCTGCCTGCCTTCTAATTGCTTTCAAATGTCAGGTGCTCTGAGCAGGGTCCCAGAAGCAGGCCAGTGAGGAACTAATTGGCACCAGGACAGAAAGATTTTTCAGGTCAATGCCTTACTTTAGGCTCAGGTCAGTTTATGAGAACATAGCCCAGAAACAGTTTAACTTCTTCAGAAGGGAGAGCCATTCAAAAAGCAAAGAGCATGTTTTGTGATGAGAATTTGTTGGCTTTGCTGTTTTCTTTGATACAAGATCAACTCCAAAAAATCAGTTGCCTTCCTATACACTAAGGATAAAGAAACAGAGAGGGAAATCAGAGAAGCATCACCTTTCACGATAGCCACAAAGAGCATAAAATATCTTGGAGTAACCCTGACCAAGGAAGTGAAAGATCTATTTGACAGGAACTTTAAGTCTTTGAAGAAAGAAATAGAAGAGGACACCAGAAAATGGAAGGATCTCCCTTGCTCTTGGATTAGGAGGATCAACATAGTAAAAATGGCAATTCTACCAAAGGCAATCTATAGATTAAATGCAATCCCCATCAAAATACCATCAAAATTCTTCACAGATCTGGAGAAGACAATAATCAACTTTATATGGAAAAACAAAAAACACAGGATAGCCAAAACAATCTTATACAA
>NW_026068310.1:58912-89605 GCF_014885135.2 Alexandromys fortis
AACAGATGGGCACAGGCGATCGCTTCCTGTGTATAACCCCAGCACCACAGACATTAAGGGCAACATTGAATAAATGGGACCTACTGAAACTGAGAAGCTTCTGCAAAGCAAAGGACACTGTCACTAAGACATTTTGTAAGGCAACCCACTGACTGGGAGAAGATCTTCCCCAACCCCGAAACAGACAAAGGTCTGATCTCCAAAATATATAAAGAACTCAAGAAACTGGACTTTAAAATGCTAATTAACCCAATTAAAGAATGGGGCACTGATCTGTACAGAGAATTCTCAACAGAAGAGGTTCAAATGGCCAAAAAACACTTAAGGCTCAACCTCCTTAGCGATCAGGGAAATGGAAATCAAAACAACTTTGAGATATCATCTTACATCTGTCAGAATGGCTAAAATCAAAAACACCAATGATATCCTTTGCTGGAGAGGTTGTGCAGGAAGGGGTACCCTCATCCATTGCTGGTGGGAATGCAAACTTGTGCAACCACTTTGGAAAGCAGTGTGGCAGTTTCTCTGGAAATTCGGGATCAACCTACCCCTGGACCCAGCAATGCCACTCTTGGGTATATACCCAAGAGATGCCCGATCATATGACAAGGGCGTTTGTTCAACTACGTTCATAGCACCATTATTTGTAATAGCCAGAACCTGGAAACAACCTAGATGTCCTTCAATGGAAGAATGGATGAAGAAAGTGTGGAATATATACACATTAGAATACTACTCAGCGGTAAAAAACAATGACTTCTCGAATTTTGCATGCAAATGGATGGAAATAGAACACACTATCCTGAGTGAGGTAACCCAGACCCAAAAAGATGAACATGGGATGTACTCACTCATAATTGGTTTCTAGAGATAAATAAAGGTCAGTGAGTCTATAATTTGATCTCCTAAAGAAGCTAAATAAGAAGGTGATCCCAAAGAAAAACATATAGCTATCCTCCTGATTATGGGAAGTAGACAAGATTGCCGGGCAAAAAATGGGATCTTGGGGGGGGGGGGGGAGGGAGGTAAGGGGAGATGGGGAGAGAAAAGTGAGAAGGGGAGGTTGGGGGGAACTTGGGAAACGGGATGTTTGGGATAAAGGAAGGTCGGATAGGGGAGCAGGGAAGCACACATCTTAATTAAGGGAGCCATCTTAGGGTTGGCAAGAGATTTGGTGCTCCCAGGTGCCCAGGGCGATGTCCCCAGTTAGTTCCTGGGGCAGCTGAGGACAGAGAACCTGAAATGACCCTATCCTATAGCCATACTGATGAATATCTTGCACATCACCATAGAACCTTCATCTGGAGATGGATGGAGATAGAGACAGAGACCCACACTGGAGCACCGGACTGAGCTCCCAATGTCCCAAGGAGGAGCAGAAGGAGGGAGAACATGAGCAAAGAAGTCAGGACCACGAGGGGTGCACCCACCCACGGAGACAGTGGGGCTGATCTATTGTGAGCTCACCAAGGCCAGCTGGACTGCGACTGAACAAGCATGGGGTAAAACCGGTCTCTCTGAATATGGCAGACAATGAGGGCTGCTGAGAAGCCAAGGACAATGGCACTGGGTTTTGATCCTACTTCATGTTCTGGCTTTGTGGGAGCCTAGCCAGTTTGGATGTTCACCTTCCTAGACCAGGATGGATGGGGGAGGACTTTGGACTTTCCACAGGGCAGGGAACCCTGACTGCTGTTCAGACTGGAGAGAGAGGGGGAGAGGAGTGAGGGGAGGGGGAGAAGGATGGGAGGAGGGTGAGGGAAAAGGGAGACGGGGAGGGGAATGGGAGGCGTGGAGGAGGCAGAAATTTTTTTTTTCAATAAAAAAATATTATATTACAAAAAAAAGTCAAAAGCAAAAAAAAGAGATAAAACAGAAAAAAAAGCAAAGAGCAGCTGTCAGCTTCTTGGCACATGAGGTTATTTGTCTTTCAGAGATCTAACTTCAGCGTCGAAATGTTGCATTGTAGGAAATGACTCTGTGCTTCGCAAAAGTCAGTTAGGAAGACAAGACGGGATACTGATAAATCAGGGAGGCCTGGATTCGAACACCCCAGGGCTGCAGAAGATGATTATAGAAGATTTGATCATTTCAATGAAGAGATGGATGAGAACGTAGCAGTTAAATGGTCGATATTCTGATCCTTTGCTTTTGGGAAGCTAGAGTTGAGCGTTAGAAGCAGTTACAGGCCATGCTTCTGTGCCTGCAGCGCTTTCCTCTCCAGCAACACAGAACTGCTTACTAACATTGATTGTTAAGAACGTTCCAAGTTTTCAGCGAAATAGTTGTCCAAGTCCAAGACAGGAGGCTCCAGATCTATGCAGAGTTTTATTCCCAGATCCACATACTGCCTGGAGTAGGAACGGAGTCTCTGCATTCATTCAGGAATGACTCTCATCCCCGTTGGGGGTTCAATTACACAGGCTCCACATCCACACTGGGTGTTAAAGATCCCACGTCCATACTAAATCATTATTTGATGTTCTACATTCATGTTTGTGTGTTATTCAAGTTACGTATGCATGCTTCAGTGTTACTGAGCTCTCCCACACACATATGCCAAACTGTTCTGTGGATAATTTATAAGAAGAGAATAGTACTATAATCTCACAGGCTATCTGGAGGTATCTGCTTTTTGTCCACTTAGTTTCAAACACTAGAGCAGACTGTACATAATTCAAGGCTGTAGTTCTATGTTTCTAGAGGAACCAATCTAATTATATCTCATTCGTTCTGAATTTTGCTTTTCCTCTTTATATAAAAAATACTACTTTTGAAGCATTTTTTTATTTTTCTAGGAAAAATACACAGTCCTTTATAAAATTAAAGTAATGAAATCAGAGTTCAGGTTCAATTGGTATCTTAAGAGAAAAAAATGAATATTTGGGGGGGGGGGTAGGTCATCAAAATGGTCCTCTGAATCTAGCATCTTAGAGAATGGGCAGGATTCTATACCAGTACCAGGATCTGTGTGGTATTTGATAGTTACAGTTTAGTGAATACAATCAATGGATACAGAAATGCTGCCCATGTTGTGATACATATAATGTTGATTAATGAGAAAGAAGAAGTTAATGTCAAGTTAATAGGTGGCTAGCCAAAGTGGGTTGGTGTCTTATTACAGAGTTCCTAGGATGCTGTTGAGGAAATGTGGGCAGGACTCCACCGATGAACAATGGGCTCAGAATCCTTCTGTTAGTGAAATAAGAATGTTTTAGGAAGAATCTCTGCTGCCTGGAAACTCTAAGGAATAATTAAAATTCTTACCATCAATCGCTAGGAGACTTCTGAGGCAGAGATTCTAAGGCAGGAAATTGCAGGGACCATCACATCACAAAGAATTGCTACTGGTACACAGTGCTGCCACCAGGGAGGAAATGGGCTCTAGGAAATTGAAAAGAAATGTTTTTAATCTGTTGTTCAGTGAAATGTCAAGGTATTGGGAGACTGTTCACTTGCTCTCTGTGATCGAGTTATGCCAAACGAAAACAGGAAACATTGCTTATGGTGTGTCTCAAGTCAGCAGGAGCAAAGTATACAGAATACAATACACAAAGAGTTCAAGAAATTCAAAGAAGAAAAATAATCAACCAATGTACACTTAATCTAAACAGAGAGTTCTTATAGGAAGTGTGACTGGCTCCTAAACATATTATAAAATAGTTGTCCATGAAGAAATCCAAGGCAAAGCCCCTGAGATTCCATCTTACTTGAGTCAGGACTGCTATCAGCATGAAAAGCAATCATTGCAGGTGAGGATAGAAGTTTATGAATACATTAGTAATGATTGTTGAGAGTCTACATAGGTATAACTACTTTGGAAGTTAGGGAAGCAGTTTCTCAAGATGACTAAAAATACATCTCTCATATTGTTAAAGGGAGCGAAGCCCTTTCTTCTGGCCACCCAGCTAGCTTACACCTGAAATAATCACACAGAAACTGTATTAATTAAAACACTGCTTGGCTATTAGCTCTAGCCTCCTTTTGGCTAACTCTCACATCTTGATTTAACCAATTTCTAAAAGATTCAGTATGTCTGATTCTGGCAGCTCCATGGCAATTCTCTCCTCTGCTTTCTTCCTCCCAGAATTCAGTTCTGTCTTCTCCGCCTACCTAAGTTCTGACCTATCATGCCAAGCAGTTTCTTTATTAATTAACCAATGAAAGCAACACACAAACAGAAGGACCTCCTACACAATCGTATTACCCAAGCACACCACTCAAACTAAAATATATGTACATGTATGGACACTTCAAAGATGCTTGCATATCCATGCTTATTGTAGGACTATTAGTAAATAAGTTGTGAAATTGGTTTAGGTGCCCTTTTAGGAGTGGTTGGATGAGGTGTGGTATACATTTCAGGGATGGCATGGTAATCTCAACAAAGGATCACTGTCATATCTGATGTATTTTTAATATTCATTTATTTTGTGTGGACAAGGGAGTGCATATGTCATAACTTGAGCATGGACGTCTGATGACAACTTGCTGAAGTCTGGCCCTCTCCTTCTGCCACGTAGGTCTGAGTATCTAATTTAGGTCATTGGGCCTGACAGTGAGTATCTTTCGGCCGTGCCACCTTGCTGGCCTCACAACTGTTATTTAAAAGATGAAATTGGTAAAAAGGAAATTAATAACCAGGGAAATAACATTTAGTATAAAGAAGTTGTTAAGGGTAGGCACAAAGTGAAGTGTCAAATATAGGTTATATTATCACATGGGCATGCATTCACACGCATAGATCTGTATTTATAATCTTTAACTGTCAGCAGTATTTTCAACAACTTGCACAGAAACTCTTCATATGCTTTTCAGTTGGGTTGGCACTTAGTTTAGAGGATTACCTTAATCCTAACACACTATTGCTGAAACGCATTGCCCTAAAGCAGCTCCAAATGTGATCAGAAATGGTTTTATTTGTTAATATAAATCCTTATATTATTCAGAAGTTCAGTGCTTTTCATAGAACATTGGACTCTATGACTTTGAACATGTCTGTGTTCAGGAAAATGTGTGCATGAAAATGCTAACAGAGACTGTCTATTAGGAAATGACAGACGATAAACTTCTGAAAGATATAATTACATTTGGTGCCAAAAATTAGCAAAGTTCCTGAGGTGTAAGGAATGTGCTAGAAATCCCATCAAGAGGTAAAGCAATAAAACTGCATTTCTGCAATATCCTTGTGTACAAACTTCTGTCTTCTTTCCTCTGTGTACCTTGCCTAGTCTTATTTGACCTAAGTTTAGACTACATGGAATGCCTGCCTCTCCACTTAGTGTAGTATAAATATTTACTATACAACTTTTGTGTCTTATTGTTAAAAGATTTTTGGATCAGACACAGGAGTTTAGAAAGGGAAATAATATTTTCTTTCTCTTTTGTTTTCTTTGATTTTTAAAATTTATTTATTTATTAAAATTTCCACCTCCTCCCCTCCTTCCATTTCCCTCCCCCTCCAGTCCTAAGAGAAGTCAGGGTGCCCTGCCCTGTGGGAAGTACAAAGCCCTCCCCCCTTCATCCAGGTCTAGGAAGGTGTGCATCCAAACAGACTAGGCTCCGAAAAATCCAGTACACGCAGTAGAATCAAAACCCAGTGCCATTGTCATTGGCTTCTCAGTCAGCACTCATTCTCAGCCACATTCAGAGAGTCTGGTTTGATCCCATGCTCATTCAGTCCCAGTCCAGCTGGCCTTGGTGAGCTCCCATTAGATCAGTCCCACCGTCTCCATGGGGGGATGAACCCCCTCACGGTCGTGACTTCCTTGCTCATGTTCTCCCTCCTTCTGCTCTTCATCTGGGCCTTGGGAGCTCAGTCCAGTGCTCCAATGTGGGTCTCTGTCTCTATCTCCATCCATCGCCGGATGAAGGTTCTATGGTGATATGCAAGATATTCATCAGTATGGCTATGGGAAAAGGCCAGTTCAGACACCCTCTCTTCTGCTGCCCAATGAACTAGCTGGGGACATCTCCTTGGAAACCTGGGAACCCCTCTAGAGCCAAGTCTCTTGCCAACCCTCAAATAGCTCCCTGAATTAAGATATCTTCTTCCCTGCTCCCATATCCACCCTTCCTTCATCTCAAATCACATGTTCCCCCTTCCCTCTCCTCCCTTCAAGCTGTACCATTAACCCTCTCTGTTCTCCTTCAAATTCATATCCTTTTTAAGCTGATTGTTTTTCATTAATACAACCACAAGTTTCTTCCTTTAATAAGTATTCTTCTATCAAAAATGTATATAAATGACAGCTATTAGTAGAACACAAAAAAAAACCCATATATCAAACCATACAAGGCTTTGTAGAATAAGTGGGTAAACAACGCCAGTAGCTTCCTTACCTGAGATTTTATCCTGAAATTACCTAAATGTATAAGAGTTTCCTAAGCAGGAACTGGAAAAACAGAAGGCGTGAGGAATAGCTTCTCCTAGGAAGAGAAGTGTGATTTACTTCTCCAAGCAGAATTAGAAATGGATGCACGTTGGCAGACTGCATGGAAGAAAGAGTGGGGAGAAACAAATGTGGAAATGGCCCACCTTTCATGTATTGGGAAAAACCATGGCAATTTTAAATGCTCACGGAAAACAGGCTGATCATGATCAGAGAAGTGGAATTTTATTTTACTGGCAGGAGACTGCAAGGCAGATGATCCTGTCATCTTGAGAAATCGAAGGTTTTGATAATCAGGAATTAGCCAGTTTTCTTTGTGTCATTTTGTATGTCAGAAGCTAATCCTTAGGAAGCACAGAGAGGCTGCAGCTGGTGACAACACAATGGGATGTCTTTGCCTTCAAGGCAGCAATTCTGGAGACAGACGTGTTGCCAGTGTGGCAGGAGCAAATGGAGAGATTGGTGCAGTAATTGCAGTCAAGACCGGAGTTCCAAATAGCCACATTTTTTTTCATACTTTTTGCCTGTCATTATACCTGCATATTTCTTTCTAAGTCAGTGACCCGACTGGTAGACAAATAGCCTCATCCTGTATTAACTGGGTTAGCCACCATGTTTAGCTGTCTAATGCTGCACCTCCTTCTGAGCTAGAAAATGTTTTTTATTGTTGTTGTTTTGATTTCCATCAATAAAGTCATAAAGACAGACAGAATCCATAGCTCTGAACTTGGTGGTGGCTTAGAAAAAAAGAAAACACAGCATTTCCAGTGGGAAATAGGTTTATTTCAGGACAGAATCAAGCAGATGAGCTTTCAAAATTATAAATGTGGGATGTGCTAACAGTTCCAACCCCCCACCCGCCAAGCTCAGCTTCTGAGCTAATTCCCACTACACATGCCACCGCTCACAGGTTAGCTGATCGTGTCTGCAAGGTTACTCTCTACTTAGGAAAAACTGTTCATCTGTGAGCCACTTCAGACATCCTCCTTTGTGCTGCCTAGGATTGACAGCTCTTGGTCCTCCCCTCCATGATCCTTCTGCCCACTGTGTGATCTGTTCTCTCCTAGTCTTCTCCCTGTTCCCCATGGCAGCAAGGAAAACTAGCCCGAAGCACATCAAAAGTCATGTGTGCTTTTCTGCTTCCCTTCACACGGTCTAAGCTGTAATTTTGTTCCCTTCCTAAATTATATATTCATGGCATTAACTCAAGAAAGCTAGAACGTTCATTATCATGCTTTTAGTATTTTAGTGAAACGACTAAGTTTGAGAAGCACATAGGGTGAGTGAAATTGCTTGTATGAAGTCTTTCACAGGTAAAAATATTGGTTATTTATTTTCCCTGTCAGTCTTGCTTACACTGCTCAGATGAAACCCAAACTGAAGCACTCTCCTTTGTTTTCTAACAAAGTATTGTATAAACACATGAGCTCAAGCCTCAATTTCAATTTCCTGTGAATGACCATATTTGAAAATAGGATTAAAGTGTGATTAAGATTCTGCCACAATGCAATGATATGCATTATAAAATTTCATAATGTAATGAAATGTACACACCTAACCCTGCGCTACTCAATTTCTGATCTGCAAACTGTAGTTAATAAATGGAAACTTTAGTTACTAAGTTGAATAAAAGTATAAATTCTGATTTTCTGTTTTACCTCTGAGTTTCATGATAGCTTAATCTATTTTTGAGAATAGGAAGTCACAGTTCTAACTCCAATACTGTGCCCAGATTTTTATTTTCTATGTATAATGTATCTAACCACTACTTATCACATAGCCACTATTAAATTTTTTAAATTATGCTTTAATGCATGCTGTGTGAGAAATTTAATGAGTCACATGTATTATGAGTCAGTCTTAATGGTAGGAGCACTGCTTGGAATGTCTTCAAGTCCCGTGACTTTAACAAAAGTGTAAATCTTTGACTGGGGTTACAGCATAAGCATGCTTATATAGAATTATAAAATAAGAAAGAAATAAATGCGCCTGTCTTCATGAGAAATTAAATCATAGCACTTTTCTAAGTGTGTTCCTTTAAAGTATACAACTATATTTAAATGTGAGTACATTTAAAAGTCATGTGGAATATTTCCTTGTAAGGTGAATCAGAACCTTAATTTGGATAATGGTATCACAATTGTTTCATTTCAAATTATGAGTGTTGGACTGTGTGGTTGATATTTATTAAATTCTCTCTAACCCAGAATCAATTAAAACTGTAAACAAGAAATAAAAATATCAACTGTTATTGCCATCATTCTACTAAAACATGTGTTTTCAATGTATGGGCATACCCAGCCCCTCTCTCCTCCATTTTCCCTGAGGCTGAAGTTGCTCCTCTCTAAATAGGTAGCTCTTCTTCATCGTAGGAGACAGGAAGTGGATTTCTGGAAGGTAGTCATCTATTTCCATTACCTTTCAAAGGACCAATTATAATTTTATGCTAAAATGTCTAGTGTAGAATTATCTGTTTGTTTTATTGACCATAATATCAACCGGATATCTAGCTTCCATGCCCATTCTGCATTACAGTGACTCCACTTCCTATAGTAAGATTTACATAGTATAACATTCTGTGTAATTTCTACATTGCTAATGGCACATTTGCTTTCAAGAAAAATATTTGTATTAAAAAAAACAGGATATTTCATTCAAAATGGTGTGAGGACATTCAGTGCCTGAGATTTGCAGTCTGAAGACCCACGACGATGTGTAGACAATATCTACCTTTTAGAATTTGCAGTCTGAAGACCCGGGATGATGTGTCTGAATGGTGTGAGGAAACTCAATGGCTGAGATTTGCAGTCTGAAGACCCATGACAATGTGCAGGCCACAACTACCTTTTAGGGGATGGGAAGTTCCCCACCTGTCCCTGCACGTGACACCCTACTTAGTTTCTGAGCTATTTCTGAGTGACCCAGAAAAATCCCATCTTGGCTCTTATTTTCTAAAGAGAAGACAGTTTCTGTAAGGCTGTATAACTCATTAGCTTCCACGTCAGAAGAATCTTTATCTGAGACTTCCATATGGAAATGTATTTGGAATATTTCAATATCATCCAAGTGAGGAACAAAAAATGTGATACAGAAACTGAAAAAAAAAAGTAAAGTCAGGAGAAATCCTGAGTCTGTGGAATTGCAGAATAGTTTCCCACAGATATGTTCTTACAAAGAAATAGTTTACAAAATGTGCAGTAAGAAAAATATATTATCATATCAACGTTACATAGATATGTGTGGACAGAGGCAAAAAACCATTAGTGTAAATAGCCAGTGCCCCCTTTTGTTTAGATTGAGTTGATAAATGATGTGCAATATGTCTTATAAACACATTTGCCCTTTTATTAAAATATATTTTTCTCACATCGTAAATCCTGATTACAGTTTTCCTTCCCTCTATTCCTTCAGTTCCTCCCAACATCCCCTCCCCACCCAGATCAGAAAACAAATGGCTTTTTAAGGAATACTGTAAAATAAAACTAAACCCAACACACCAGAGTTGGACAAGATAAACAAACAGAAAGAAAGAGCCCAAGAGAAGGCACAAGGAGCAGAGACCCACTCATTCATACACTGAGGAATTCCACTAAAACAAGAAACTGGAGACCATGATGTATACACAAAGGACCTGGAGTAGATCTGTGCAGGCCTTGTGAGTGCTGTCTCAGTCTCCGTGAGTTCATAAAAGCTTTGACCACATTGTTTAGTTGGCCTTGTTTTCTTGGTGTCCTCCACTCTCTCTGGCTCGTACACACTTTCTGCCTTCTCTCAGCATGGTCTGTTCCCTGAACCCTGAGGGGAGGGTTTTAATGAAGACACTCCATTTAGGGTTGAGTGTTCCAAGGTGTCTCATTCTCTGTATAATGTCTGGCTGTGACTCTCTGTATTTTTGTTCCCATCTACTGCAGGAGAAAGCTTCTCTGATAATGGCTAGGCAAGGCACTGATCTGTGAGTTTAGCAGAATGTCATTAGGAGTCATTGCTGCATTTTTTGGAACAGTAGTGTTTGGGTTTACCTTAAGTCTCTGGCTCTTCATCACCCAGTAGTGATGGGCATGGGTTCCATCTCACGGAGTGAACCTTAAGTCAAATCAGATGTTGGTCTGTTATTCTCACAAGGTTTGTGCCACCACTGCTTTTGAATATCTTGCAGGAAGCAGACTATTGATGGTTCAAGGATTTGTGTCTGGGTTGCTGCTTACATTTCCCTTATGGTAATGTACACAGTACATTCCTGTACCAAAGATGCTAGAATATGGATGAAGTCTCTATGAAGGCACCAATTTGACTTCTCTACCTTCAGCGAGTTGTGTGGATGTTGTTCTCAGCAATAGGACTTTGCTGTCAGTTTATGGAGATTAGTTTACAGCCTTGGCAACAGTCTGAGCTGCAAACCACCTTTGTTACAGATGTAACTAAGGTCTGCTTAAACTGGCCAAGTGTGGCTTTATTTTAACATATAATTTATCTTTCCCCTCCACCCATGTGTGTGTGTGTGTGTGTGTGTCTGTATGTGTGTGTCTGTATGTGTGTGTGTGCTTGGATCAGGTTATTAAGTGCGCATCATGACAGTAGGGTTAAAGATGGACATTTTAAGTGGGTTCTGGGGACTTGAACTCAGGTCTTTATGCTTGTTCAGCAATCTGTTTTATCCACTGGGCCACTATCTCTGCCCTACATCTTGTATATGCTTAACAGGATCTTACTGTGAGGAAATATGAGAGCAGAATGCTGATATGATTTATAATCAGATCTGTCCTGTTTCCCATTCTTCTGCAATTTGAGATATTAGCCCCATTTTATGCTATATAACCTCCATATTGCTGAGTTACACAATTAATATGTAGAGGAAATTATTCACAACATATTTAATTTGCAGAGACTTCATATACAGGTGTTTCTGAAATTTTCAGTAAAGTAATTTATTTTTCTGTCAAGGTTGGAGTCAAACAGAATGAGGACTCTCATTCTGACCTTGTTATCTTTGATTTCTCAGAATGTTGCATCTTATGGTCCTTAAAACTTTCACCATGTCTCACTTCTACACTTTTTGCTGTGGTAAATGTGAAGCCCTCAAAGAGTTTATCAGATTCACCTTGGTAAAGCATTGCATATATGTATACATATACAATAGGAATAAATATGTGTATGCATATTGATATATATCAATATGTATGTGTACACACCTACATTTTTCTAGACAAACACATTCATTAATTCAACAGGTAATCATTGCAGATATAATATGATCCAAGTTATGAATACAATAAGGATTATCAAGAGGGCTTCTTCTGTAATTGAGCTTACTGGTTCAGGATTTAATTCAATATTGTTAGTTTCTGCCTCCTATAAATATATGAAAATAAGATTACAAGCATAATATTAACAAAGGGAAGATATAGGGATAAGAAAGATCTGGCATGAAGAGTGAGGACCTGATTCTGACTGCTTGGGATCCAGATTTAGTTACTTCCTCTAACATCTGATTCACTTTGGTTCATATATGAAAAAAAAATCACAACTCAATACATAAACCTAAATTCAATAACTGTGGTGGATCTCTATTATAAAGACAGCCACGGTCCCATGGGGGTGACATTCTCCTGAATATACTCTGGAGCTTTTGTAATCTGGTGGCAGGACATGAACATCTATGTAAACTGACACAGTGATTTATCCATTCAATCATTTGCTACATATTCAGAGCTGTATCCTAACCAGAGTTTTCCAATTACATAAAAATTTGTATAAGTAAATGCATATCCTAAAGTTTCATTCACTTTCCATTCATGAAATATTAAAATACATGAGCAGTGTACTGGTGTTTTCATGTGTGCAGGGAGAGAGCACACAGTCCTCTCTCTCACACACAAACACATTTCCATTTCTTTCAGCTTATTAAAAAGTACATAAAATAAGCCGTTTTAAGCCATGAAAGCAAAAGTGACAGAGGAGAATAAAATGAAGAATTTATAGTCAATGCATTTCAATTTTTTTTCATTATTTTTGCTTACACTGTGGAAAATTTTGTCCTTCATATGCCCCAGTTCACATTATTCTAGAAAGAAATAGGCTTGGGCGTGTGGAGCTGGGAGAGCAGTGTGAGAGCAGACAGCAAGGCTGAGAACGGGCAGAGTCTGCCTTGCTTTGAATGTGATAATAATCCATACATAGTTTTTGGCCTGGTGATTTAAGCACAGAGCGTAAAGTGGTTAATGTAAAATTTTAACATTTATCTATTTATTTATGGTATACATGCCTGTGGCAATTTAAATAAGAATGGCTCCCTTAGACTCATGGATCTGAAATCCTGGTCACCAGGAAGTGGCACTATTTGGCAGCTTGACTTTATTGGAGGAAGTGTGTCACGGGAGTGTAGTGGTATTTGAATTGTATTTAATAAATAAAGACTGCCTGAAGATCTGAGAGTAAAACAGTCCCACTGTTCAGCCTTAGAGACCATGTTATGATAACACACACCTTTAATCCCAGTAGCCACACTAGCTGCCATAGAAATCGGGTGGTGTATGCCTTTAATCCCACTAGTGCACATTTTTTATCGCAGCCCTAGAAAGGAATCTAAGATGGGGTAGGGGGGAGACAGCTCTCAGACACAGTCTCCTTCAAGATTCCAGGAGGCAGGATCGTCATTCAGACTAAGGTTGAGGTAAGAGCCAGGCACTGGTTGTTTTGCTTTTTAGAGCTTCAGGTTGAACCCCCATTTCTGACCCTGAGTTTTTATTAATCGTGCATCACTGGGACTGGGTTTAGAGCTTTCAGAAGCCCAAGTCAGACCTAGTGACTCACTCTCTTCCTGCTGTCTTCGTATCCTGATTTAAAACTCTTAACTCCTTCTCCAGCACCGTGTCTGGCTGTACGCCACAGTATTTCCTGCCGTGCTGACAAGGGACTAAATCTGAAACAGTAAGCCAGTGCCAATTAAATGCCTTCCTTTATAAGAGTTGCCATATTGTGATGTGTCTTCATAGCAATATGACTAAGTCCATATTATGCAGACAGGCATGCCATGATGTGCATGAAGAAGTCAAAGGATTATTCTATTTCTACCAGGTAAAATCCAGGGATCAAACACAATGCACGGGGTTCTGTGGCAGTCATCTTTCCCCATTGAGCCACCTCACCATCATGAAATGGTTCATTAAAAACATGGAAAGACAGAGGAATTGCACCAGGTGATGCTCAGACACAAGGCTGTTATTAAGAAAGTATAGAGAATTGCAAACCAGTTACTTGCTTTTCAGCAAACTGATTGTTGCTTCTATTTACCCTTGTTTTCAGAACCGTCTGGAATATGGTTCCTCGGCAATTTGAAGTGCTGAATTCTATGAGAATTTAGATGCTGTCTTTCAGCTCCTTGCTTTTGTCAATGGTAGTTACCATCCTCTTATGATCTAGCGAAGCCATTTCCAATACAAGACTTAGACTCCTTAGGATAGAATGTTTGTTAAAACATTGAGATACATTCCTTGCTTAATATTGTTTATGCTGGTTGTAATTCTAACGTTATACTTGATATCTGTTCCTAGTATACAAAGTTTTGCATTGTGTTTGGAAATCTCTTATTTAAACAAAAGAGGGAGGTGTTGCAGGAGCTCCTTTGGCCAATTGCCTATAAAATACCAGCCCACTTGGGCATGATCTCTTTTTTTTTCTTTTAAAATAAATACCATGATGGATTTTTTTTTACTTTTTAAATTTTTATTTATTTGTTTATTTATTAAAGATTTCTGTCTCCTCCCCACCGCCGCCTCCCCTTTCCCTCCCCCTCCCCCAGTAAAGTCCCCCTCCCTCGTCAGCCCAAAGAGCAGTCAGGGTTCCCTGCCCTGTGGGAAGTCCAAGGACCACCCACCCCCATCCAGGTCTAGTAAGGTGAGCATCCACAAAACTGCCTAGGCGCCCACGAANCATTGCCATTGTTCTTGAGGTCTCAGTAGTCCTCATTGTCCACTATGTTCAGCTAGACCGGTTTTAACCTGGGCTTTTTCAGACCCAGGCCAGCTGGCCTTGGTGAGTTCCCGATAGAACATCCCCCTTGTCTCAGTGTATGGGTGCACCCCTCGCGGTCCTGAGTTCCTTGCTTGTGCTCTCTCTCCTTCTGCTCCTGATTTGGACCTTGAGATTTCAGTCCGGTGCTCCATTGTGGGTCTCTGTCTCTGTCTCCTTTCATCGCCTGATGAAGGTTAATATTCAGGAGGATGCCTATATGATTTTCTTTGGGTTCTCCTTCTTATTTAGCTTCTCTAAGAACCTGAATTATAGGCTCAATGTCCTTTATTTATGGCTAGAAACCAAATATGAGTGAGTACATCCCATGTTCCTCTTTTTGGGTCTGGCTTACCTCACTCAGGATGGTGTTTTCTATTTCCATCCATTTGCCTGCAAACTTCAATGGATTTTATTTTACATAAAATAAACATATATGAAATGCTTCCATTAATTTCCATTATTATCACCAGGGCTGCTCACATTTCCTTTTTTAATTATTATTATTATTTTATTACTTAAAAAATACCAATACAAATTCCCACTCCCTCCCCTTCTCCCACTCCCCTCTCACTCCCTCCACAGACCCTCCCACTCCCCCCCCTTCAATCTTAAGAGAGGACCATGCACCCTGCCCTGTGGAAAGTTCAAGGCCCTCCCTACTACATCTAGGTTGAGCAAGACTTATATCTGAAGAGAATAGGATCCCAAGAAGCCAGTACAGGCCGTAGAGACAAATTCCATTGTCACTGTCAGTAGCCCCTCAGTCTGCCCTAACTGTCAACCCCCTTCAGAGTTGACTCCCAGTCCAGTTGGAGATGGTGAGCTCAAGCAAACTGTCTCAATGGATGAACCCCTCATGGTCTTGAATTCTTTGTTCATACTCTCACTCCTTCCACTCTTCAACTAGATTTTGGGAGCTCAGTCCAGGAGCATGATCTCTTATACTATAAATGCAGCTGTAAAGCGTGTGCTCACTCTCTTGCTTCTGGCTCTTGCTTCCAGCTGCTAGACTCTGTTTCTGATCCCCATTCATGAAGAGGACTGTGATCTAGGACAATGAATCTCCCCTAAATAAATCACCCTTTATTATATGTAATTCTGAACTAATGTGGGATTATTTTGTATCTTTGACCATCATCTGGCACCCGACATCTCTTCTTTGTATTCTGAACTGCACTGCCATCTCCACCACCCTGTCTATGAACATCCTCTCTGCTACCCTGAACATTTTCAATGTCTAATACCATAATGCTTTTCACCTGATCATAGGAAACATATATACAATACTGTTTTACTGACTCTGCCTTCAAAATCTTTCTTAAAAATAACTAGGTTATTTTTAGATGAGCAAAAATCAAGGACTTTATTTTTTATTTGTTTCCTATCTAGGCTACTCAAATGTCATTAATTCCTCATTCTTTAATGATCTCCACTATTTTCTGCAATAATTTATATTTTCATCTTTCTGTTTTAGAGTTTAAAACCCACCATGGCTCATGTATAGCATGTACACATTTTAAAATAGTCAGTTCATATAATTCCAGTAACTTCTGCCAAAGCTTTCCAACATTAGTAATAATAAAGTTCTAATTGCTCAGTGTGGAGAGTGAGGCTGAATCAGGACTATTCTGTTCTTGATGCCTCCTCTGTCTATGGGTCATTCATGCTGTTGTAGCACTATGGTCTTTTTGATGCTCAAATTTATGGAAATGTACCATGAAAAATTCCCTACCTGGAAGATCTTGTTATGTTCTCCATGAAAAGCTCCAGAGTCTGTGGAACTCTGCCTCCTGCTGTGGGTGCGCCAACCCTACTGCTCATCTTGAAGAAAATCTGAGATTACATCACCCTATCTTAGTCTCTTCTTTCATCTATCACTTATAGATACTTTCTTAATTTAATAACCCCTCTCTAAATCTTATTTGAGTGTAGTTTTCTGACCACAAACTTACTTGCTTGACCTCTTCCCAGTTGTGAAGAACAGAGTGAAATATATAAATTGGCAGTTAACAACTATGTTTCAAAATGAGAATTCCAACACTTAGTGGATTTCTGCTTTATTCTTATCTTCAAGAGGTTATAACTTGTCAATAAACACACAAAAATCTCACTTGTTTTTATAATTTGGCTATTCACTGCAATACGTGTGTGTGTGTGTGCGTGCGTGCGTGCGTGCGTGCGCTGGATGTAATACCATTTAAAATATAATTCCATTGCTAGGAGGCAGCAGCAAAATCTTTGTGGCTCCTGAGCCGATCAGGCACTTCTAATCAATAAAGCCCAAGTCCAAATGAAAGATCTTCTCTCAAGAAATAAAAAGATGAAGACTGATCTAATCAGACAAGTTATGTTAACCTTTGTCATCTACAGGCATATTCACACACATGAATTACCACAGACATGTATACACATATAGACATAATATATACATTCATATGTACATAAAATAATTTAATTATTTTGAAATTCTTCTAGGTAAATATGCAGAAATATAGAAGAACATCAGTTATTTCTAGTCTTGTAACTCTATAGTATAACATCACCATGAGAGTGTGCTGAGATCTGGATTTCTGTACAGACCATCATGACAGTGATAACTTAATAATCATATCTCTTTGAGTTGTGTACCCAGTCTTAATCTTTAACCATGCCCACTCCTCTTCAATTTCCATTATCCTGTAATGGAAGTTATATCAGTAGAATGATGCAATATTAAATGTCTGCATTTGGTTTTTTTTTTTCAGCATATTTCTAGAAACACTCTTCCAAATTTTGGTTAAACCATAGTTTATACTTCTTGTAATTAAGTATTTGTATGTGAAGTAAGTTTATGTAGCCATTTATTGCAGAAATATCTTTAGGGTTTTCTCCATACTTTTGGAGTTCTTACTAATGTGGTACTGTTGCTATGATCATCTGCTATCACAATTTTTGTGCACTTAAATATTTATGTTGGGAAACATGTTCACACAAGTGCACCTGGGTGGGGGAAGCCTTTTTAGGTTTCAGCAGGTTCCCAAGTAGCTACATCCTGTGACCTTCTGCCAACAAATTAGAGATCTTAAATACAAATTAAAAATCCAAGAAATTGGATTTTTGTGTCTGAGGGTTGCATGCTGATAAGAAATACAATGACCCTCGTGATGTGTTTATAGGTCCACTATTGATGCTTTTTAGTTTGTTTTTCCAAAATTGATGATGGCAGCAGATGTCTTTTTGTGTGTTTAAATCTATTATTCTCACTGTGAAATATTAACTCCAGGTTTTCTGTGCATTTTTTAGCTTAGTTTTATTTTTTATTTATTGGAGTTTTTAGTTTGCTTTTTCCTCTTTGCTCTTCTTCATGTTAAATGTGATTTGAAAATGTTTTTTCTCAATCTGCAATTTATCTTCCTAACATGATCAAATACAGAGGTAAAATTTTAATATTTGATAAGTCTATCTTCTTCATTTTTTTCCTTTTTATGTATCTCAGGCTTGGTGTCTTTGGTTTTGGTTTTATTAATTTTTTAATTAATATTTTTTTGTATAGAACCTAACAAAGAATATATATTCCCATGGTTTTGATTTCCTCTTTAAGGTGCAAAATTATGTTTCTGAATACATTTTTTGTAATAATGCATTTTTATTTATTGCCAGATAGCATCTTAAATGTTACTGATTAATTTTTCAATATTTAATTGGCTCCTGTTTATTCCTCTCTTTTTCTCTTCATCTTTTTCTTGTGATTTCATGGAAAGGAAAGTTTTATAAAATGTTTTTTCTAAGAATATATATAGGTAACTATTTTTAAAAAAATATTTTTGAATAATTAACAATAAGAATTCTCTGTCAATATTTCCTGAGAAGCTGAAAGTTCATAAGAAATCCACAAACAACTATTAAATTCTTCAGTTGCATGGTTCTCAGTCATGTCTGTTCACAGACATGGTGGTATCATTTTCTCAGACAAAACACACATCACCAAACTTGCAGTTTATGTCACTAGCTCTGCCTGCTAGATACTGCTGCACTGGGTATCTGTGGGCTACCCTTGACTCCCCTTTATGTTCCAAACTATTTCTAGTATTGGTAACTGGCGACTCTCTGCGTTTCAGGCTTTCTTGACTTCTGCCGATTCTACAAATCTTTTCCGATACCAAATAACTGTTGCTTTGTATTTCTGTACTTGATATTAACCCAAAGGCCCAGAAAAGACCCCTTGTATCTAACTTTACTTATTGGCATGGAGAATTAAACTCAACGTGTCATACATCTTAAGGATACTTTTGACCCTTTGTTACTATTGTGAGGCAAAGACTTGGAGAGTAATTAGTCAGGCATTGAACTTGCTCCTTCTGTGCCTCGCCTTCCTAAAGGCAGAGTGTAGAAGGGCACCCCTTCTGTGCAGCCATTCCCTCCCATTTTCTCTTCCCTTTATGTTTGCTTTACTGATTTTCTATGTCATCTTGGTGAAAATTTAGATTATTAGTCTAAGAATTTTCTCTCTCAGTCCATTCTTATCGGTGCCTTACAAAGCTTGACATGTGATATTTTTATTTTTATTCTTCGGTGTAGTTTGTTTTATCTTAGGTCTACATGTTGCCTGCAAGTGTGTTGGTTCCTTTCCAATTATTTGGAGGATTACCTGTTGTCTATCTTGATTTCTACTTAGACTCAGTTGTTGTCAAATGATAAACTATAAATAATAAATGTCCTTTTAAAGCTACCTTGGAATATTTTTATGGCATAGAGGATGGTAAGTCTTGGGATGCACTTATGAGCACTCGAACACATTGTGCTGGTGTGTGTGTTTGTGTGTGTGTGTGTGTGTGTGTGTGTGTGTGTGTATGTGAAGAGCATGCCTAAATATTTAATAGGGGCCTGGGTTATCTTGATGTTGATGTTGTTTTATTTGTTTGAGTTTGGTAGTTCTTTTTGATATGGGTGATTGTTTTTGATTCCATATTCTATATTGTGCAATGAAAATTCAGTAAAAGCATTTATTTTAGACAACATCCCCTAACAGATTTTTAGAAGGGACTTACAATGTGTTGTCACTGGCAGAAAATGACACACGTACTCATTACCCATCAGTATTGAGCTGACACCCGGGGAATTGGGAATGTGCCCCTCAGCTCTGTTGGGCTAGAGTGTGAGTCCTCACTGTCAGTGTAACCCAGACTGACATACACTAGGGCATGAATGAAAGGTGACATGTTTACCATAGTGCAGTATGAATTCCTGAATCTCCAAAAGATCCCAGGTGATACATCAGAGCTAGGAATGAAGTATCCCATTCCTTGATGGGGTGGGCCAATCATAAGTACAACTGTCAGTCATTCTTAATTCGTGTAATAACATCTAGTCCAGTGCTCATAGACTTGGTTCTGTTCACACTAAAAACATCTGGCCAGATCTTCACAGGCTGGATTCTATTTCTACTAATAACATCTGGCTCAGTGCTCACAGATTAAATTTTGTTCATACTGATAATACCCATTCTCATGCCTTAATGTAAACTCTCAACAGTTCTAGCAATGAATGAGCTATTTATTCTTGTTGACATACTATGAGAGTATATAAAATACTGGAAAACTTTATAGACCAGTTTTCTTTATAGTTTAAGAAAACTGGTCTATAAAATTCATGGTGCTTAGGGACAGACATGGTAGTGCATGCTTTTAATCCCAGTACTTAGGAAGCAGAGGCAGGTAGCTCTCAGAGGATCACAGCCAGCAAAAGTAATTTGATGAGATGCTGTCTCAAAAACAAACAAAAACTGAGTATCTGTGCACAAATGTACTTCCTTTGTTGCTTCAGTACAGCTGTGACTGGCTCTGTTCTCCAGCCTACAATGTTTGCTAATGTCTCAAAAACTAATTCCCATTCACACTTCTGTAGGTTCACAGTGTTCTGTCATTAACACTCAGGACAGGTCGAAAGTCATTCATGTGCAATCTCCCAGCACATTCTTTAACACCTTCACAGCAGTGGTTGAGTGTTTACTCTCCCATTCCTAAGTTGCCTCTTCTTCAGGGTAGATACTAAATATTGATCAATTTTATTGTTGTTGTCCTTTTTGCAGCTCCTGTTTAGGCAGTCATGTTGGTGAAAATTATTGTTACAAAGAAACAAAATCTCATAGCAAACTTTACTGGTCCTCTGGCTCTTACAATCTTTTTGCCCTTCTTCTGCATTGCTCTGTGAGCCTTAATCGTGGGAGTGTTTTGGAGAAGTATCAGTTGGGACGGGCCTCCACAACTTTATATTTGATTTATTGTAGTTTCTGTAATTGTCTCCTCTTGTGTTAAAGTACACAGGGAAAGATGAGAGGCCTGAATACTACACAAAGAACTACATGCAACTAAGGAATGTTGAGAGGGAAAGGAATAGTCCTCTCCAGAGAAAATCATACCAATTGGTTAGACAATACCAAACGCTCAGCCCTGAAAACATACACACAATTAACAATATACAGAAAAAGCACATTTTATTTAGGAAAACACAAACATACACACACATAAACACTCTCACATGTGCATACTGGTAACAGCAATTCATGAAAAGAACAAGTTATAAACTTGAAAGAGGAAGAAGGAGTACACGGGAGGATTTGGAGAGAGAAAGGGGAAGGATTAGATGTTGTAATTATATTAGAATGTCAAAAAGAAAATAAATAATTAGCAAAACAGATAAAGCAAACTCAGTGTATTGGACTTTAGTTTACACCTAGTTGACTGCTACACAATGATCAGCTTTAACTTTGATTAAGTTCTGATCCTGAAAGACAAAAGAATTGATATTTAGAAAAGCAAATAAAACTGTGTCAAAACTAGTCATTTGTTCCAGGAGTTGAATTGGAGCCTGATCCTCTTCTTGTCTCTTAGTCTGCTATCACCATCCTTTGGCTGAGACAAGTAGCTCTGCTCCCTGTTAAATATCTAGGTATTCACACCTCACTGAGACACTCCTATTAATCTCTGACTATTTCTTTCTATTGAATGGCTCACCCCAAATGAACCCTGGCTAGGAATGTTCCACCACTGGAATTCAAATGTAGCTGAAGTTTTAAGTTCTCTTTGTGGTTGAATACTTGGGATAATTTACAAGTGAATCTTTTCTGATCCTCTTTTCCTTTGGTCTTATCTTTATCAGAGTCAAAATTTTCCTTACTGTTACAGCTTTTTCAAGCATTCTTTTTAACTTTAATATTTCTATTACTTTTATAAGAAAGTTATAAACACACTGCTGTATCAAAGTTTTCTTCCTTCCCTTTGACAGGACAGTGCTGTCTAGCCTCGAGTTCTTGGTCACCCCAGCAGCCTCAGATAAGGGTTCCATCTCCTAGAGTGAGCCTTAATTTAAATCAGACAATGGTAGGTTACCCCCACGTGTTTTGCCGATTTTTCAGGAAGCACAGGTTATAGATCAAAGTTTGTGTCTGGGTTGGAATTTAAGTATCTCTTTTGGTAGACAGCAGAGTACCTTCCTGCACTAAAGACCATGGAACATAGGGATGAAGGTTCTACATATGCATAAGTTAAATATCTCTGTTGTGACTTGTGTGGGTGTTGTCTTCAGCCACAGCGCCTTGTTGTCAGTATGCAGAGAAGCTACCTGTTTTCTTAGCAACAGCCTGGATTGTTTGGTGATTTCCATGGAACCCTTTTGACCAATAACAATTGGATATAACCTAGTTCTGCTGCTGGAAGCTTTGTTTGGTGATAGGAGAAGTCCAGTTGAGACTTCATACCCCATATTATTTGGAGACTTCATTAGGATCACCTTTATATATTTAAGGAAGTTCCCACTGTACTAGGTTTCTGTACCATCTCTCAAATGCCCCTTAATTGTAACTGTCTCTCCCTGAATTCCCTCACACTCCCTACCTTGGTAGTTTGAATATAATTGACCACCATAAGATCAGAGGAGTGGCAATATTAGGGGGTGTGCCTTTGTTGGAGAAGGGTGTCGTCACTGTGGGGGTGGGATTTGTGTTCTCCTGTGCTCAAACTACTCCCAGTGTCTCAGTCGACTTCCTGTTGCCTGCAAGATGTAGGACTCTCAGCTCCTTCTCCAGCACCATATCTGCCTGCATAGCACCATGTCCCACGATGATGATAATAAACTGAACCTCTGAACTGTAAGCGAGCCACCACAATTAAATGTTTCTCTTTATAAGAGTTGCTATGGTTATCGTGTACCTTTACAGTAGAAATCTTAACTAAGACAGAAGTTGGTACCAGGAACTGGTGTATGGCTGAGATAGGCCAAATCATGTTTTTGTTTGTAGGAGTTTGGACTTTGGTACTTTGGGTTTGGTAAGCAGTGGAATTCTTTAAGCACCACTTAATGTTCCATAAAAGAGGAACACGGAAGTCGTTGGTGCTGAGTGTGATTTGATGAACTGTGGAGGCCTTGCTCAAGAGGTTACAGAGGAGAAGAATATTAATATGTAAACTAGAGATTACTCTTGTGATATTTAGGTAAAGAATGTGCCTTCTTTTTGTCCTTGTCTGGAGCCTGAAGACATTTGGATTATTTCCATTGGCAGAGGAAATCTCAAGACAGCCTAGACTCTGCTGTGTTAACTCTAATTAAGATTTAAAATAAAAAAGGAATAAACTGGGCTAGAAAAATAAAAAATGTAAAATTTGAGAAGAGAAAAAACATTAGGAAGTGCAATGGAACTAAGTCTTGTTTTCAGGGAGATATACACATTAAGAAATGATGCTGGGCGATGGTGGCGCACTCAGGAGGCAGAGGCAGGCGGATCTCTGTGAGTTCGAGACCAGCCTGGTCTACAGAGTTAGTTCCAGGACAGGCTCCAAAGCCACAGAGAAACTCTGTCTCGAAAAACCAAAAAAAAAAAAAAAAAAAAAAAAAAAANAAAAGAAAGAGAAAGAAAGAGAAAGAAAGAAAGAAAGAAAGAAGAAAGGGAATAAAGGGAGTGGTAGCCTCAGGGCAGGATCCCACCCGGCTAAATTTCCTACTTGTGAGAAGGAACTAAAGAAAATCTTAGAGCTGGGTGTGGTGGTGCACACCTTTAGCCCCAGCACTCCCAAGGCAGAGGCTGGCAGATCTCTGAGTCTGAGGCCAGCCTGGTCTACAAAGCAAGTTTCAGGACAGCCAAGCTTAGGTAGTGAAAGACAGAGAGCTGGTAAAAATGTAATTGAAAAGGGGAGACCTGTTCTAGCCCCAGCAAGCAGTAGAACTTAGCATCTTTAGCCATATGGTTCTGGAGTTGAGGGTAGAAGAAAGGGGCTATGGAATTTGCCCTTCAGACTCAATAAAGCCATTGAGGCCAGGCACGTGTCAGGAGTGTCCCTGAATAGAAGCCCAGAGAGGCTACTGCATGAAGCTGTAAAGTTGAAGCCTGGATTGCCTTGGAGACCCCAAAATGTTAGAGAAGCCAGAGTCATGGGATTTGTGCTAAGAAGAGCTGGTAACAGAGAGTAGAACCAGCCCAAGAGAGAGATATGTGTTGCAGTCAGCA
The DNA here is from genome assembly GCF_014885135.2 of Alexandromys fortis. Classification (NCBI taxonomy): domain Eukaryota; kingdom Metazoa; phylum Chordata; class Mammalia; order Rodentia; family Cricetidae; genus Alexandromys; species Alexandromys fortis. Next base: position 82,793 of record NW_026068310.1, read on the forward strand.
AAGTCAGAAAGCATTGGAGATCTGAAGAGCATTTTGGTATCAGAACTGTAGATACAGAGTTTGGAGTTTTCTCAGCAGGTTCTCTGTCTTGCTTTTGTCCAGTATTTCCTCACTATGTTCCCTGCCCTATGTTTTGAAACAGTAATATATATCCTGTGCCATTATATATTGGGAGTATGTTATCAGTTTTTTGATTTTGATTTTATAAGGTATTACAATTAAAGATAGTGCATGAATTTCAGAACAGACTTTGAAGTTGGACTTTTAAACATTGTTGAGACTGTGATAGACTGTGGGGACTTAGGAAGTTGGACTAAATGCAGTTTGCATTATGATATTTTTGCAAGCTTTTGGGGTCAAGGAGTGAAATGTGCTAGTCTGAATATAATTGTCTCCCTTAAGTCCATTGGGAGTGGCACTATTAAGAAGTGTGGCTTTGTTGGAGTGGGTATGGCATTGTTGGCAAAAGTGTGTCACTGTAAGAGCAGGCTTTGGGGTTTCTTATCCCCAGGATACTGCCCAGTGTCTGAGTCCACTTCCTGTTGCCATCTGATCAAGATGTAGCCTGCACCATGTCTGCCAATATGCTGCCATGCTCCCCACTATGATGACAGTAGACTAAACCTCTGAAACTGAAAACTGCCATGTCAATTAAACTTTTTTTCTCCATAAGAGTTGCCTTGCTCATGGTGTCACTTCACAGCAATAGAAACCCTAACTAAGACACCACCGGATGCGGATGCTCTGGTTTCAGTTTTCTCTTATACACCCAGTCAACCCACAACATCTGTTCTTTTTCTCCATCTCAGGGAGATACATATGTCTTCCCTAGTCCCTTCTTTTATACCTAACATTTCTAGGTCTACTGATTGTATCTTTGTTATCATTTACTTAAAGGCTAATAGTCACATGTAAGTAAATACACACCATGTGTTTCGTTCTGGGTTTGGGTTACCGCACTCAGAATGATTATTTTTCTGGCTCTATCATCTTGCCTGCAAATATCTTGATGTCATTTTTTTTAAGGGCTGAGTAACACTCCATTGAATGACTGCAGTGCATTTTCTTTACCCATTCTTCTGCTGAGGGGAATCTAGGATGCTTCTAATTTGGGGCTATTATAAAGAGTAGCAGTAAACATATTTGAGCAAGTGTCCTTGTGTTAGGGTGATATATCCTTTGGATGTATGTCCAAGAATGGTATAGCTGAATCTTGACGTAGACTGATTCTACCCTTCTGAGGAACCACCATGCTGATTTCCATAGTGGCTGCAGATGTTTTCACCTCCACCAGCAATGCAGGACTGTTCGTATTATTCAGCATCCTCTCCAGCATGAGCTGTCACTTGTGTTATTGATCTTAGCCATTTTGACAGGTGTAAGATGGAATCTCAAAGTAGTTTTGATTTGCATTTCCCTGATGACTGAGGATGTTGAATGTTTCTTTACGTGTTTCTCAGCCATTTGAGTTTCTCCTATTGAGAATTCTCTGTTTAGATCTGTACCCCACTTTTAATTGGATTATTTGCTTTTTTATATCTAGTTTCCTTAATTCTTTATATATTTTTATATTAGTCCTCTATCAGATCTGGAGTTGGTAGAAAATCTTTTTCCATTCTATACAATGTAGCTTTGTCCAAATGATGCTGATCTTTGCCTTATAGAAGATTTTCAGTTTCATGAGGTCCCATTTATTAATTGTTGATCTTAGTGTCTGTGCTAAAGATACTGTGTTTGGAAGGTTTTCTCCTGTGTCAATGAATTCAAAGCTATTTCCCACTTTCTATTCTAACAGGTTTAATGTATCTGGTTTTATGTCAAGGCCTTTTATCTATTTAGAGTTGAGTTTTCTACAGGCTGATAAGTATGGATCTGTATTCATCCTACTATTTGCAAACATCCAGTTTGACCAGAACCATTCATTGAAGATTCTGTCTTTTTTCCAGTGTATATTTCTGGCTTCTTTATTAAAAAAATGTTTTCATACATGTGGATTTACGTCAGGCCCTTTAATTTGATTCTATTGATCAATGTGTCTGGTTTTATGTCAATACCATGCTTTGAAAAAAAACTATAGTTTTGTAGCATAGTTTGAGATCAAGAATAGTGGGGCCTTCTATAGTTCTTCCATAGTTCAGGATTGCTTTAGGAATTCTGTGGTTTTTGTATTTCCATATGAATCTGAAAATGTCGTTTCAAGATCTGCAAAGAGTTCAGATACACAGAGGTTTTTAAACAGAGGAATATCATTGCTGTTATAATACAGACTATAATTATGAACAGGAAGTAAATGCAAAATGGGGCTTATAAGTAGCTCAGTGGGTAAAGGCACCTACTATCAAGCTTGCACACCTTAATTCAAAACCTGAAACCTACATAGAGGAAGGAAAAGACTGACAATTTAATTTTTCTCTGACCTCCATATGTACATTATGACCACATGCACACACACACATACACACACAAACACACACACGCACGATAACATAATAATTTTTTCTAAAAAGTAAAATTGCCTAAAAGTTATCGCTGTGAAATGAAGCTGTGAGACTAGTAGGATCAGGTCCATTGGAAAGGAGAGTTTGAAAAGGGAAGAACTGGCTTTCAGGGTAAACGTATGGTACAAGGTAAGACTAGTGTGGGAACCCAGATACTCAGTGAGAAATGTATCTTTATTTCTCACCATATTTAAAACATCAAATCAAATTGCATCAAATAAATTAGGACTTGAAACTGTGAAACCAATGAGAAAAAAATAAAAGCCTGCCAACAGTGTTTGAAACAGTGTTAATTTTATGTTTTATTTATTTATTTTTGTTTGGTTTGGTTTTCATGACTTCAGATGTACAAGCAACAGAGCTAAAAGGAAACACGAGAGTCCGTTGAACACAAGGTTTTTGTACCATAAAGAAGCAGACAAAAGCATGAAAAGACAATACATAGGATGAAAACAAAAACCAATAACATTGCTTATGAACACTCAATGATCAAAACAACACAGGAATCTAATGTATAAAGGGGAGCGAGCATACAAACTGGGCAGAATATTTTTTTCCTAGCACCCATACAACTGGACAACAGGGATGTGAAAAACAAGGACAATTATGATAATCAGGGAAATGTAATTCAAAACCCACTTAGGTACCATCTCATACCCAATTTAATGGCCGATGTCAAAGTGTTAAATTAATGACATTTCATTTTAGTGTGTGTGTGGGGGGGGACTTTGTGACAAGTGAAAGCATAGATTAAACTGAAGGCACTGTGCTAAAAGAAATCAAAATACATATGGAGAAAAACACTGCCACACAAGCGAAGCCAATGAAAGAAAGCAGAGTGGTAGCTGTCAACGAAAGAATGGAGAAGGGAAATAGAGTGATGCTGATCAAATAGCTCAGTCTGTACTTGTGCAAACTGATATCCTCTGGAGAAGAAATGCAAGGTGTGCTAGATATAGTTCCAAGATTAGATGCACTTTGGGTTTGACACAAGAGCAAATCATAAGAGGTCTCACTAAAATATGTTTACATGTCCTCTTCTGAAGTGTCAACCTTAGAACAATATCATCCAGATAACTGCAATAAGTCCTAAGAACTGCTTAATGTGGAGGGAGGAAAGAGGCGGAGGTGAAGGAGAGGAGGGATGAGGAACAGAGGGACTGGAAATTATGAGAGATGAACAATGCCCACATTAGCTTGCTTGTGTTGATAAGGTTGGAATGCGTGTATGCATCATGGCATCATCAACCTCTTCGCTTTCAATCATTTCATGTGTGAGCATTTGCAGGGGATGACAACATTCCCATGCACCTTCTCTTTGCTGAAGGGAAAGGATCAGTCCTTGGACGAAAAACGGAGAAACATTACTTTCTCAGTAATTTGTGATACTCACGTTCATATGAACATCTTCATGACCAGAGCTTTGAGTTGACAGTGGGGACAAACTTAACCACAACACTTACTGATGGAGGTGTAGAGAGAGTTTATTTCCTGAGTGGCATAAAATACAGAGACAGTATCTGTACACAAGCATTTTGATATGGGGAGCAATGAAAAGAGGCCATGTTTTGTGGAAAGACCTTTTCCACTGACCCCGAAGAGTATATAGCAGGAAAACTGGATATTTAATATATAGACTGCCACATCACATGTTCATCTGATAATTTTAAATAATACGCTTCAGGTTTTCTGAGTCTCAGCTTCTCCTACAGGGAAGAGCCATGCTTCCAAGGCCTGTGTTCTTATGCTGAACATAGGTGAGAGCTTTGTTATCTGTCAATGAGCAGGTGACAGCTTCCTAATCACTCTTCATTGACAATGCTGAGGCATAAAACCAGCCTGAGAAAATCTGATTTCAGTCAAGAAGAAAGAAGTTGTGTGCTCTCAATTGAGCTGTCCTATCACCTGAACAGAAACTCGGGACCTGTGATTGCAACATCCTGAGCAATCAGCAGGCTGTAAAACGTCTGCCTATAAGCAGGAGAAAATACATAAACTACACAGCTGTGAGTCTGAAAATGCCTTCTTAAAAGTAATGTCACAAAAAAAAAAAAAAAGTAATGTCACAGTGTATTACAGCAGAATTTCTGTGTAGGTGCAACATCGAGAGTTTATGGCCTTGTCGCCCACAGGCTTTCATCAGTAGCATGGCTATCTTCAGCCAGCTTTCAGGATAGAGTGGGAGATCAAATAACTATCAATGTATACATGCCATATATTTCATAGCCTCCACAATTGTGTCCATCCAACTGGGACTGTACTTGAGATGATTATTCCTAAGAACAGTTACTGAAAATTAACTCTACAGCTACTATGATGATGAAAGGTAACCACAATTATTTAAATCAACTCATGGAAGATAACAACATTCTTCTGAGCTCTGATCAAAATAAAACTAATTGTTAGACATCACAAGATTGAATACCGGTTCTACTTTATTATGATTTAAAAAAAAAATCTTGAGCCTTAATTCAAAGCCCCAGATGAGATGTTGAAAGACCATGGAGGGTACCTTGTTTCTCCATGAGGCAAACGGAATGGTCTGTTCTGTGTTCCTTTGGGAGAATCTGGGCTGCTGGTTATTTATGTGAGCAAATTCTATTGAAGAAAAGCCCAACTCAGTTGTTCACATCCTGTCTCTGGCACGTGGTCAGTGTAGAGCCTCATCGCAATTCTTTGAGCTCTCCAGTTAGTATATTTACTGTCTGTCTCTCTGCAGAAAAAAAAAATGAAATGCTGTTCTAAGTAAATGGATTATCTCAGTAGTATTAAGGCAACTAACTTTTGTTCTTTTTTATAATGGCTAGGTTTCATATTCCTATTATTGATACAATATGTCCTGTTGTATGAATATTAAAAACACTATTATATTTTCTACAAATATTAGTAATTTTTGTTTTACTTCAACACTACACAGGCATGTGCACACACACAGACACATCATTGCACATGTACTCCCATCCCAAATAATTTAAATTACAAAGAAAAATTTAAAAGAACTAAAACTTTGCTTTTCTAGCATCATAAAGGCCTGGATTCCATCCTCAGCCCTACATAAACTACCCAAACTGGTGTACACTTTTAATCCTATCACCTAAAAGACAGATCCAACAGGATGAGAAATTGTGATGGGTATATCTGTCAACTTGATACAGCCTCATATTACATGGGAAGATAGTTCTATAAGGATTGTTTACACTGAATTGACCAGTAAAAATGATTGTAAGAGATTGACAATAAATGTGCCAAGACCCAGTCCTTTATGGGCAGCAATAAGATGTAAGCATGGGGTCTAAACTGTAAAGGGTGCAGAGAAATTAAGGTGAGCACAGACCTTGACTGTGGGTGTGGTGTGAATGCTGTCTCAAGGTTCTACTGCTGAGACTGGAACAATTGCAACCCCGTCTCCATAAAACTCAAAACAAACAATATCTTCAAAGTAAAAGAAAGCAAGAAAAGTAGAAGAAGAGAAATAAGGAAAACATTTTAATTTCAAACTATTCTGCCATTGGGATGATATCTTGTGAAGATATAGGTTTTCCTACAGCATTCTTCCCTCCATAAGACTGACATCCACTGAGTTGATGCCTATAATGTAGTGTTCCACTTTTTGCCTATGAAACAAAGTCTAAATTAGTTATTGTTTCTTTACTACATAAAACACTATGAGCAAAGCAGCTTGTGGAAGGAAGGTTTATTTGCACTTAGGGTTCCAGAACAATAAGAATGATCATTGACAGATCAACTGTCATGGCAGCTGGAACGCCAAAAGGAGAACAAGCCAGATCTGGGGCTGAGGAAGCCTTGTATTGTCACATTTTCTATGGTCACAACCCCTTTGGGTAAGACACCCTAAATATCTCTTTTTAGTATTCTGAACATAGAATGTGGCTCACTTCTTTCTAAGTTCATTGCAAGATACCACACATCCCAAACTAGTACGTGTGTGCATGTTTAAGCAGACCTTTTAAATTATTTTGAGATATCTAAGTAATCTAGCCTTGAACTAAGATAATCAAACAATTTAAACCCTGATCTCGGGAAATTTTCAGCTGTTGCCTTATGAAGAACTGATGATAGTTTGTGCTTGATGAAGCAATACAGCAAAATTCTCACTGCAGGAGATGGGCTGGGTAGCACATTTTTGCTGCATGTTTTTACATATAGGGCAAAAGTAATTTTCATAAATCATCTTTCTCACACATATATACATGTTCTTGTATATACATGCACAGGGTAAATATGGCCTGTTTATGCTTGCATCTCATTCCTATTGTTAGGACGCTGATTATTGACCATTTGTGCTTTTTTTGCT
>NW_026068310.1:93020-112462 GCF_014885135.2 Alexandromys fortis
CTTGGTGCTGGTCCCGGTTTGCTCCATGGCTGGCTACTCAAAGCACCAGTTCTCTTTTGACCCACAAAGTAATTCGATGGTGGGGCAAACTCAGGATCTCGTTCAGCCCAGAGTTCTGACTGCTTCTTCGACCAGAACCCAAAAGAAAATTCTTTTCCTCGGTCCCACTCTCGGATATGTGGCACTCCAGGCTTGGTATCCTTCCACTCCTGGATGATGACTTCTACCTTGCTGTTCTGGGCCACAGGAGGTGGAGCAGGTACAGCCTTTGGTTCTGATGGCAAAAGCACAGTAACATCTCCACCTCTATTTTCTTCTTCAGTACCATCTTCCTTTGATTTTTTAATCTTTTTTTGTCGAAGTTTGGCAAGTCTTGCTTCTAACATAGCCTTCTGCTTTTCCTTTATGTTTTCTCGTTTTATTCTCTGATCTGTTGTCTGTTCACGAAGCATCTCTAAAGTTTTCATTTGCTTGTTTCTCAACTCTTTGTCTTTGGCAAAGGCAAAATATCCAACACCAAGTTGTTGGGCCTCATTTTCCCTGTCTTCATAATGGAATGGCCCCATTTGCTTTTTCAGAGCCTCCTTTCTTCTTCTTCCCATTGCTGGAACTGAAGTTCTTTCCTCATGTCTTCAGATAACAAAGTTTTTTCATTAGCAGGACTAACGAAAAGTCTTCCCTGAAGATTTTTATCCATCTCCAATAGATCTGGTAAATCCTTTCTCATGCAGCGCCGGGATCGGCCCAAAGAGTCCACGTAATTCACTCACTCCTCACTGGGGTCTTGGGGAGGAGGTATGTCTTCTTCAGAAAACTCTTCATCATCATCTCTCTCTTCTGCATTTCCAGACTCTCTAGTAGCACCAAGCACCTCCATTTCTTTTCGCTTGTCTATGATCTTCTGTGTGAAATCCACAAGGTACATGTCCTCCACTTCCTCATCTGGAAAGTCTCCTTTAGTCATCTTTTCATATAATTTGGCCTTTTCTTCCAATTTTTCCCTTGCTTTGTCTAAAGTCGTCTGCTCTTCAAGCTTCTGTTCTAAATCCTTCTCTGCTCGACTGGAAACACCAGCATCCTGCTTTGTCCAGATACTTGGCTTCTTATTAGTTGTCTTTGGTTTTCCAAAGACTCCAGAATCTTTTAGAAGTTTTTCTTGTTTGAATTCTTCTTGTTTTCAGAAGAGCTCAGCCTTAAGATCTATCAACGAGGAGGCTGTAACGTCCAAAGGTTTTTTCTTTCGGTCCATCGTGCCGCCAGGATACCAGGACCCAGCACCTAGCCTCCCCGAAGCATCTGTCAGGCCTTATGAGCCCGCCCCGAGCCGGAACCGGTAATGGATAATTTTTCTAATGTGTTCTTAGATTCGGTTTGCCAGTATTTTGTTGGGGATTTTTGCGTCGATGTTCATGAGTGAGATTGGCCTGTAATTCTCTTTCTTGGTAGAGTCTTTGTGTGGTTTTGGTATCAGAGTAAATGTAGTTTCATAAAAGGAATTTGGTAGTGACTCTTCTGTTTCTATATTATGAATTACCTTAAGGAGTATAGGTATTAGGTCTTCTTGGAAGTTCTGGTAGAATTCTGCATTGAAGCCATCTGGTTCTAGGCTCTTTTTGGTAGGGAGGTTTTTTATAACATCTTCTAATTCTTCGCGGCTAACAGGTCTATTTAGAATGTCCATCTGGTCCTGGTTTAACTTTGGTATATGGTATTTATCTAAAAAAGTGTACATTTCTTTTACATTTTCCAGTTTTGTGGCATACAGACTTTTGTAGTAAGATCTAATGATTCTCTGAATTTCCTCTGTGTCTGTGGTTATGTCCCCCTTTTCATTTCTGATCTTATTAATTTGCATATTCTCTCTCTGCCGTTTGATTAGTTTGGATAGGGGTTTATCAATCTTGTTGATTTTCTCCAGGAACCAGCTTTTTGTTTCATTGATTCTTTGGATTGTTTTCTGTGTTTCTATTTTGTTGATTTCAGCCCTCAGTTCGATTATTTCCAGTCTTCTACTCCTCCTAGGTGAGTCTTCTTCTTTTTTTCTAGAGCTTTCAGGTGGACTGTTAAGTCTCCGATGTGTGCTTTCTCTGTTTTCTTTAAGTGGGCACTTAGTGCTATGAACTTTCCTCTTAGGACTGCTTTCATAGTGTCCCATAAGTTTGAATATGTTGTTTCTTTATTTTCATTGAATTCAAGGAAGAATTTAATTTCTTTCTTTATTTCTTCCTTGATCCAGGTGTGGTTCAGTAGTTGACTGTCCAGTTTCCATGAGTTTGTAGGCTTACTGGTGGTAGCATTGTTGGTGAATTCTAACTTTAATCCATGGTGATCTGATAAGACACAGGTGGTTACTAATATATTTTCATAACTGTGGAAGTTTGCTATGTTACCGAGTATGTGGTCAATTTTCGAGAAGTTTCCATGAGCTGCAGAGAAGAAGGTATATTCTTTCTTATTTGGGTGGAATGATCTATAGATGTCTGTTAAGTCCATTTGATTAATTACCTCCCTTAGTCCTCTTATTTCTCTGTTAGGTTTCTGTCTGAGTGACCTGTCCATTGGTGACAGAGGAGTGTTGAAGTCTCCTACTATTAGTGTGTGTGGTTTGATGTCTGCCTTGAGTTTTAGTAATGTTTCTTTTACATAAGTGGGTTCTTTTATATTAGGGGCATAGATATTCAGGATTGAGACTTTGTCCTGATGAATTGTTCCTGTTATGAATAAAAAATGTCCTTCTCCATCTCTTCTGATTGATTTTAGTTTGAAGTCAACTTTGTTAGAAATTAGTATGGCCACATCTGCTTGTTTCTTAGGTCCATTTGCTTGATAAACCTTTTCCCATCCCTTTACTCTGAGTAGGTGCCTGTCTTTGTGTTTGAGGTGTGTTTCTTGTAAACAGCACAATGTTGGATCCTATTTTCATATCCAATCTCTTAGCCTGTGCTTCTTTATAGGTGAGTTGAATCCATTGATATTANTAGCCCCTGAGGATGACCAGGAAGTGTAGGAGGGATGAGGAACGTCTGAGTTCCCTGTCCCGGGCTGTTGCCATGGTCAGGAACTCACTCACCCCAATGATGTCTCTCCTGGTGCCCGGACTGGATCTCTCAAAGCATTTCTTAAATTTAGTAATGGACCATGGTTTCCATGGAAATGAGAACTGATTTCTTTCCTGTTTTTCTTGGAGGAACATTAATAGATTTAAGGTCTTGTTGGGATCACAGCTTCATCTAGCAGGTGTTTTCTTGTTTTCTCAGCTGAGTAACAACTAAGTGCTCATTTATTCATTAATTATAAAAAGCATTTCCTAAGTAATTAACTCACATCAGTAAATGCTACACATTAAAAAGTGGACTGAATGCATTATGTGAACAAATATATTCACAAGAATACCTAAATATACATGCATAAATACATATATAGAAGGATCAATCCATTTATTGTATATACATATTATATATATATATATATGTGTGTGTGTGTATGAGAGAGAAAGAGACAATAAACACAACATTGTATTGTATACAATAAACACTATATTGTATGAAAATGCACATATATTTAAGACAATCACCTCAGCTTGCAATCCAAATAGTTTGTAAAGCATGATGTAAGTAGACACAGTATGCTCACCACTAATCTGACACATATTCAGACAATTGAAGTCAGTCATGATAAAAATCAGCAGAGCGAGCCTCTAACTAATTACTGTGAAAGTCAGGCATCTGGAGACATTCAAGACCCACATCAGTATCAGATGGTAGTGTTCCATGATGGGAATGAGACAGGAAGAGCCACTGATTGGTACTGTGGAAGTTGGGCATCTGTAATATCCATGTCATATGTCAGCATTACAGTGAGAAGCTATGGGTGATTGATATATACTATCTCATTGACCTCCTTAGAATCTGTGTCACAATATCCTTGTCAAACAATACAAAAGTGTACACATGTCAGGGGCCTAGGATGTGAAATCATCTCAGGATAATTATCCGTATATTCAGATATTGTAAGAAATGTAAGGAAGAGTAGGCCTTTGGGCAATTATGGAAGGGCTGGCCATGTTCTGAATCCATACGCATTTTTACCCAAGTCAAAACTAAACCTGGAACAATTTTAGGACTTTTTGGAAGTGCCATGGATTTTGTGTATAGGAAAAATGAAGCTAATCTTTTTCTGTTCTCTGCCAAAATCATTATTGTTGCACTACAAGGAATGAGCAGTGTGATCATGATAATTACGAAAGCATATACTTTACAGTTTGCATCCATAATCTCATCAAGGAATTGAACTCTCTGTGAAATTCCTGGTATCTTCTAACAGCTATCAAAACTCCCTCCTTGGGAAGGACAGTTATCCCAGCAGCATTGCCCATGAATTACACCTTATTTCAAAGCAGACATGCTTCAAGGTCTATAGCATTCACCTAGCATAGACAAGTGAAGTTATCAGGTAAAACGAATATACTCTAATCATAAAAGGACTTTGAATTTTCTATTATACAACAAAGTTCCAGATTCTGCACAAGATACAAACCAGTGGCTGAGAGCTTGACATACTCAGATGGGTACATTTCAGACATGTGGGGCAGCAGAACGCAACTAATTGAAGTTCCCTTCAATTTTAACTCCTTCAATGAAATGTCATAAAAAATGGTTGAAATGATTAGAGAGATTCAAACTACAGTACTGGAATCAAAGACTGCTGAGTACCACTTTAGTAAGTGTTGAAGGAGCACAGGCTGCATTCCTGCCACCCGGCTCCCAGCCGTCTGGCTAGCTTATGCCCCGAAATAACAAGACACAAATTGTATTCTTTTAAACACTGCTTGGTCCATTAGCTCTAGCCTCTTACTGGCTAACTCTCACATCTTGATTAACCCATTTCTATTAATGAGTGTAGCACCACGAAGTGGTGGCTTATCGGGAAGGATCTTAACCTGCGTCCAACTGGGAGAGGAGAGCTATAGCGTCTGCCTCACTTCCCTTCTTCCCAGCATTCTGTTCTGTCTACTCCATCCACCTATGTTCTGACCTATCAGGCCAAGCAGTTTCTTTATTAATTAACCAATGAAAGCAACAGATAGACAGATGACCCTCCTCCATCACGTAAGGAATTGTGGGGTCTTGAAAAATGCTGGTGACTAGTAAGTAACTTGAAGCAGATAATGCTTAAAGGGCAGATAATGCTGTGCTGATTGATCATTGCAATGATTCCCTCATGAAAGACATGTGTAGAAGTAGCTTAATGTGTATGTATGTGTGTGTGATATCTTACAGATGTAATTGCATATACCTTGTCTCAAAGTCAAAGAAGTTCTAGAGAAATACACAAAACCTATCCCAAAACAAAAACATGAATCTGTCAGAATGTTTTCATTATTAAAATTAAAACAAGTAAATATACATTGATGTGGGATTCTCCTCTGTATGCTGTGAATACCATTGGCTACTAAAGAAACTGGATTGGCCTGATAGAGTAGAGTATAGCTAGGCAGGGAAAACTAACCTGAATGCTGGGAGAAAGAAGGAAGAGTCAGAAGAAGCCATGGAGCTACTGCCAGAGACAGACATTTCAAAACTTTGACAGGAAGCCACAGATACGTGGCAATACACCAATTAATAGAGATGGGTTAAAATTAGATGTAAGAGTTAGCCAATAAGAAGCTAGAGCTAAATGACCAAGCAGTGATTCAATTAATACAGTTTCTGTGTGATTATTCCAGGTATCAGCTGCCAGGTGACTAGCAAACAAACAAGTGGCCTCCTACTACAATAGGTCATCATAAATTAACCCCAAATACATCTGGATTTTAGTCCTGCTTCTATAGTTACTTTACCAATGAATATGCAAAAACTGCTGCCCAACTTTCAAAGAAACCTCTGAAAGGCCAATTTTCTTGATATAATATAATAAGCTCATTTTAAAAATGTTAACTAAGGGATTAGAGGCTTACAACACCCATGATCATCAAAATGGAAAAACAACTGTATTTTTCTAAGTTACTTCTTAGTTCAAACTGTAATTGCAATGAACTTTTCAATATCTAGTCAGAAAACTTCAGGCAAGAAATACATTTTCAATCAAAAGACGAAAATCAAAATTCCCTCTTGCTGAGGTTATATAAAATAGCCCACATTGGTAAAGTGATTGCTTCTTTCAATCAGGATTTATAGTATCTACATAGATTTTCACCCCACTCACAAAATGAACCATTATCTTTTGTGAAAATGACCTATACAATCTTAAAATCACGTACATTCCAGCTATCAATGTTGACAACTTTCAAACTTTAAAATATGTTATTTTCTATTCTAATGGGTAAAATGTCTGTTTCTACTAAAATAAAAACTTTGGTTTAATTATTAGAATTTTAGAGTATTACAGTATTAGAGTGTGGAAATGTTAAGGCAAGGTATCATACAGCGAGATACAAATCTCACCAGGCTTTGCTCTTACTGGAATATGGTTACTGATTCAGTTTTCATATAGACGTGATCTCTATAAAACCAGCTAATATACACAGAGAGTTACAAAATATAAACGAAAAAACTAACCCCATGTTAATTGCAGTGGGGCAGTATAGCAGCCTTTGGCCTCAGTTTATAGTTTATTTGTTAAATAATTGGCCCACACATGATTTCTTTTAGCTGATGCAGTGGGTAGTTTTACATCAAGAATATCATGCTCATTGGGAAAACTTGAGTAAAGCATTTATGCTTTAGTTTCTCAAGTTCTGGCTATCTATCATTACCATTGTCATTGGCTCAGGGATTATCTTCAAGTTTCCTCTGTGTGTAAAACAACAGCATTTTAAAAATAAATATTTTGGGGCGGTAAATTTATGGCTTTGTGAAAAAAGTAAAATGAGAAGCCCACTGGTAAAGTCAAAATATACATTTTCAGTATTTAGTTGTGTTTCTACATGTGTGTTCCCTGATTGGTACTTAGATGCATTTTAATTTGCAGGTTAGACATGAAAGAGATTCTCAAAATTCAAGATTTATGGCCCTTATTCCCATGTTTTTAACATCAGAGTGGAGCACATGCTTTATGCATCCACAAATGCATGATGTTTTATACATTAGGATGACTGTAATAAAGATGAATTCCATTTGGTAGAGACTGAATGGAAATACTTATATTCACCCACTTAAGACATCACCCTCTCATGTAACCTCTCCTAATTACTATAGTAACTTGATATACAGCATAAAGACAACCTTGGTTACTCAGCACCTACCCAGAAAAAGTACCATATTCTAAAATAGATCTTCCATCTGAACTACAATAACTCATGAAATCTGCAATTAAAGATTTTCTCCAAAATTACTAATAAAAAGTTTAAATGTTTATATACTTAAAACAAGACAAATTATGAAAATTATATATCTACCCCTATAACCATTGCATAACACATTAATAACAAAATTATTTTTAAAATCTCAAAATACATGAAATATACAGAATATTTTAATGGAAATGTCTTCTATAGAAAGCTTAGGAAAATAGTTGTTTGCAAAATAAATCCAAGCTATTATTACAAAGAGAAAGACATAAAAATGAAAACTCAAAATTACTTACTATGTAACTTCATTGTAGTTTATATGATAATAATATTTAATAACAATATTAAACAGTCAGACATGATGGTGCATTCTATAATCATGAAAATTGGGGTAAAATTATGGAATCAAGAGTACATGGTCATCATTTCACTAGGGAGCAAAGGAAGTCTGGGCTATGTGAGAAACTGTCTGAAAAAACAATCAATTAAAATAATAAAACCTAAATAAGAAATAGAGAAAAGATACTGAATAAATATTTTGTTAAATTAGGTCAATAAAAATAATTTAATGACATCATACTGAAGGAGTATATATACTTTATACCTCATTGATCTATGTTCTCTTATCGTACAGCTCTTACTATGCAGCAAAGACTCTCATGGCATATCAGTTGGAATCAAGGTGGGTGTTTATAAAGCAGTGCTGAGGGCAGATTTATGGAGTCAAGCAGAAGTAAGGTTGTTAAAAATGGTGACTCAAAAGCCTTAGCAACTACTAGGCAACCCACTGGCTTCTGGAGTTACATTCTTCTAAGGATAGCATGTAAGTTAAGATTATGTGCTGTTTAAAGACTAAGTCAAGAAAAATGTTTTGGAATACATTTTTTTTTCTTATTCACAGAATTTCCACTTACAAATAAACTTGCAGTGTTTTATGATATTCATTGTGTATGTTGACAGATGAGAAAGAGCTGCTGAGAAGATCCACACTAAGTGAGTTTGTACTGGGTGGAGATTGTTATTGTCTTTGGCTGACTAGTCATTTAAATATTCTTGACTGAGATGATAATGATGGAGATAATAATGATGTTTGTGATGACAATGTTTCAGAAAATGGATTATATCTCTTCTTCAGGTAACATCGAAATGGTTGAGTCCATTATATTAGACCTCTTGACTCTCAGTCAGAAAGATATGAAGCAGGTCTAGGGAAATGAGTTTATTCCTGTCTCAAGTTCCATCAATTTTTTCTATCCTTTTTACCTTGTTTCAACTTAATTGTTTTTTAGTTTTGATTTTATGTTTATCATACTTTTTCTCTCTCCAAATAACAAGCGCATCATTAATACTAGTCATAATTAACATATCTATATGCATGTGCCATGAATTCTAGTTGAATTGTTCTAAGTTCATAGCAAAATCAAGTATATATTTTCATTATATAATCTACATTTTTCCTTTCTTTGATGTGGGCCATTTTTTTGATGGGCTATGTTGATTTCTATAAAATTTCAAAGACTCATTTTGTAATTTGGATATTTCTTTGTGCTATATATTTTCTGCCTTCAAATGTCAAAGCCTCTTTTGCATTTATATTCTTACCATTTTGTGGTTTTCTTCATATCTCATTTGTATTTTAGTAATTTGAAGTTTTGTCCCTGTATTATTTTTGTTTTATGTAAAACTTATAATTATAAACAAACATCTGTTTCCTGGATGGTATTGTACATAAATTTTCTCTCTCCTTCTCTGTATTTCACCCTCCTTCCTATCCCTGTTTCTCTCCCTCCCTCTCTCTGTGTTTTATCCTCCTTCTCATTCTTTTCTCTTTCTCTCTGTCCTTCCCCCTCCTTCCCATCCCTGTCTCTTTCCCTTTCTCCCCTTCCCCCTCCCTTTCTTTCTCTAATGTTAATTTACATGAACCCTCTGACTTCCTCTCACTGTCACCCATGTATCCTTTCCTTAGACCCTCACTTGCAACAGAGTGAACCCAGTTCGTCCACAATCCTAGGGGGGGGGGCTGATTTGTGGAAGTGGGGCTGCTTTTTATATGACAATGTTTAAATATCTACTCAACAGTCATCATTGACTTCACAAATTGATTCTTACTGACATTGGGCTCTTAACTCTTCCTTACGGAGAACAGTGAAGGAGGGAGCTATCACTTCTACTAATAACATGTTAGATGACTCCTAAATTGTTCCTGTATTTTAATTTAAATCTCAAGGAGGAAAGGATAAAATTAAAATTGAACATGTTCAAAGTAAATTCTGGAAGACAAAGGAGACAGGAAAAATTTGCCTGAGGTTTAGTTCAACAGCAGAAAAGGAGTTTAGACTATCTTATATACTAACAAATAGACACATAAATAAATTCATTATATTATACAGCTCAAGATGTTCAGAGAGGTAGTTTTAATTTTTAAAGTGAACTACTGTCTCTAACATGTCTCTTCTGTCATGACAGGAGGCTAAGATATCTTATAAAGGAAAGTGTATATTTGGCTTAAGGCTTCAGAAGGTTAGAATCCAGGATGGTGGTGGACAATAACAAGTGACACACCTCCCCCAACAAAGCCACATCTACTAATCTTCCCAATATGTTTCAACAACTGGAGACCAAACCTACAAGTACATGAGCCTATCAAAGTCATTTTCATTCAAATAAACACACATGTCTAATGGTTCAATAGTTAACAAACACTAAGGCATGTATTAAATATATCCAGCTAAATAAGAGTTAAGTTTTATCTGCCCTTATACCTAAAGATTACATTTTTTTGTACTTTAGGTGAGATTTTAGCACACTAACTAAGCTGTGAAGTATCAGTGTCATTGGTGTCCATGATGTAAAAGAGACAGGAGCAAATTGTAAGTGTCAGGTCCTAGTAAAATTGATTTTAAAATTTGATTTATAAATCCTAGGGATTTAACAGATAAGCTGGGTAATCAGGTACTGCTTATAAAAACTTAATAGAAATGATGTTTTACTACTTTTCAGTTGAAGACATTCTGAATTTATTTCTAACAAAGTGGGTCACCTCCCAGAGTTTCCTTTATACATTTAAATGAATCACTTTTCCTACTGAGATAAGAAAGTCTCTTTAGGCTTCGATTAAGGTGATCTTCACTTTTCTGATTCTTACCTATAAAATGATTGAAGAATTTAAAGACCATACTAATATGTTAACCATCTAAATGACCCCAATTTAAAATTCATTTTGCTGAAGTATATGTACTTTATTTAAAAAATTGCAAGATGTTGTCTCAACAAATGGTTGGAATTTTACAAATTAAAAAGAATTTATTTAAAAGATAAATCTGTATATTAGATCTATTTTCTGTTTGGTTGGATTTGACTTTTTAATCTCATTTTATCAATTCTTTGAGACTTTCATATATGCCTACAAAGTATTTTGATTATATTTACCTCCATATCTCCCCTAACATCTCTTAGGCCTTGCAACTTCCTTCTAATTTCATGTCCTCTATTTTTGTTGTTGCTTTTAAATAACTTACTGAGTCCAGTTTTCTCTGCTCATTATTGCTTGATTGTATGGTAATAGGGTCTTCCATTCAAGCACTGAGGAACTATAAGGACTACCTCTTTAAACAAAACAAACAAACAACAAAAACCAGACACTCCCTCTCCTTATGGACATTAAATTTTAATAGCTCCTTAGCTAAGGAGAAGTGGGGAATGAATCACACTTTCATAATGGAAGGCTGACTGCCTTGATGTTGGGTAGTTGTTGTTTAGGGAACCAGAACTGTTGTGATTTCAGGAGCTGGGTAATTCTGTAATGTCATAAGATTATAAATGTTGTAGGAGGCCACTTGTTTGTTCCCCACTGCTCAGCCATGAAATAATCACACAGAAACTAAATTAATTACAATACTCTTTGGCCAATAACTTAAGTGTATTTCTGGTTAATTCATATCTTAAATTAACCCATTTCCATTAATCTGTGTATTGCTATGAGGCTGTGGTTACTGGGTAAAGTTTCCTCAACCGTCTCTGACAGGGCTACATGGCTTCGATCCTGACTCCACTTTCTTTCTCCCTGTATTCAGTTTAGTTTTCCCCACCAAGTTCTACTCTGCCCTATCAACAGGCCAAGGTCGTTTCTTTATTCATTCACCAATAAAAGCAACACATAGACAGAAGGACCTCCCACACCATTTCCCCTTTTCTGTTTAAATAAAAAAAAGAAGATTTTCACTTTAACAACAAAAAATAAAAGTCAGAAGTTGGGAAGAATAGATCTTGCACTTGGCTCAAAGAGTATTTTCATGACAATGTATAGTATAGATTTCTATTTTCCCTTATATTACCTTCCTACCCTTTGCCAAATATGGGGTCAAATAATCATTTAACTGAAATGCATTTAAAACTCAACCCATGCAAGGGACAGAAAATCATCCAAAGGCACTTTCTTAGTCAGTGTTCTCTTGCTAAGAAGAGATACTATGATCATAGTGTTGACAGAAGTTTCTGTTCTTCCTGGTCCTCACAGCTGTTAAATCCCAAAGAATCACTGAGGGCTACATTAATTATAAACTGGTTGGCCCAATAGCTCAAACTATTTATTAACTAATTCTTATAACTTACATTAGCCCATAATAATTGTCTGTGTTAGCCACATGGCTTGGTACCATTTGGGGTATGGCAGTCACATCTTGCTTTCTCTGTGTCTGGCTTCCTCAGTGTCTGGGTGACAATTGAAGACTGCCTCTTTCTTTCTACCAAAATTCTCTTGTTCTCATTGCCCCACCTCTACCTCCTTCCTGGTTGCCCTGCCTATACTTCCTGCCTGGCTATTGGCCAATCAGTATTTTCTTAAACAAGTACAAGAAACAAATCTTTACAGGGAAAAACCATTGTCCCACAGCACCATAACAACTCTTATAAAGGAAAGCATTTAAGTGGAGTTTTCTGCAGTTTCAGAGGGTTAGTCTATTATCATCATGACAGAAAGCATGGGTACATGCAGGCAGATATAGTATGGGAGAAAGAGCTGAGAGAGTTATATATCTGGATTCTCAGGCAGCAGGAAGAGAGAGGCCCTGGGACTGGCTTGAGCCTTTGAAACCCCAAAGCCAACCCCCAGAGACACACTTCCTCTCATAAGGTCATACCCTCTAGTCTGTGTCAAGCAGCATCACTCCCTAAAGACCAAGCATTCAAATACATGGATCTATGGGGGCTATTCCTGCTAGACCACCACAGACACTAGCAACTTTGGGTTTATAGGGCAAGTAGAAGAAGGCAGATGAGTTATATTTTCCTCAGCTCACAAATACACAAATTAGACACTCATGGAAATGATACAGGTAAAGATTGATTCTATCTGCTGTCTCTTATGGAATCCCACCCTGGTTATTGTTGGGAACAGATTCCTGGAAAGAATCTGTATCTGCAGAGAATGATGGATTAAAACCACAGAACTGTGGAGAGGTAGACATGTTGCAGGTCCAGAAGCTAATTGCCTTGTCTTGGACTGATTCTGGCATTCCTTGCTGACCTCAGTCTCAGAACTAACATCTTGTGACTAATAGATAAAAACCTTTCTGAAATCTGTCAGTGTAGCAGCCTGCTAGCTTCCACTAACCCCAAAGCCAAGGATGTCCCGAGATAACACTGTAGGCCTATGGAAAGCTTGCTCCATCTTTCTGCAACTGCCTCTCTGATGTGCCCATTAATGTTTTTATGTTGTCTTGGTTTGTGACTTTTTGTTTGGTTAAAAACTTCCTGATACTGCTGCTGATATGGATCATTTGGGGGTAACCTAAATAAGTGATCTTGGGCCACAGTCACCCATACATACTCCAGAATAAGCTGAATCTTTAATTCTTTTGGAATGAGCGCTGTTTCTGCAAATTTACCAGAGTTAGACAGTCCTGTTCTTACTAGACATTGCACACTTATTTATTTAGAACTCAGTAAATGATTTTTTTTTATAAAATCACAAGGTCATTATCGTTCATTTACACACTCCATGCTATCTCACACTAACCCTAGTGATCGCATAGTACTGGAGGGCTCCTCTCACATAAGATGCTATCTCCATTATATACAAGCCACTTTGCTTGACCTCTGTGAGATTAGACGTAGTACTTGTAGGTTTAACAAATCCCTTTTCAGGGCTAAGCATGGAACCAATGCTCCTTCCTGACAATACTCTTTGAATCAAACAATTAGCCTCTGATTCCCCAGGAAGCCATAATTTCCAGACAGTAAATTTATTGTTTTGTTTTGGTGGAAACAGCTCTTAGTTTTTTTCTATTTCCTAGTTCTACTTGTCAGCCTGTAGGCCTGCATACAACCACTCTACTGTGATTTTTAGATAAGTATAGCAAGAGTCCTAGGAACCAGGGAGTATCTCACTCACGCATTTGCATTGCATTTGTGTGGTGCAGAGTCTCATCTGTTATGGTCCTGAGGCTACTAAGGCATCAAGAGGAATGCTGCAGACCCTCTCAGCTCCTAGCACCCTTTCTGCACAGCTAAGAAAACCATCTGCAAGTAGCTAGGATATATGGCAAGAATGCATGGGGTTATTTGCAGTGGATTATTTCCCTTATGAGTATTTTCCCAACATGTAGCTTATTGTATAAATAAAAGAGCCATCACGTGGAGACATTAAGCAGGGATAGGTATATACTATTGAGATTGATGTCAAAGTTCAATTCAGTCACTTTAACAGTCAATATAACATAGGACACTCTCATCAAGGAAAGCAGGGGGAGCCTTTGCATTCTAGAAGTTAACTCTTGAAATTATGTATTAGTTTGGTCAGCCCCCTTAAATTATTTACTTTTAATGCTTAGGATCTTACTAGAAATAAATAAAAAAAAAACACAAAAGTAACACCATCATTGTCGGTAAAGCATTTGGAGGACAGGAGCATATTTCAAAGGCAGTTGAAAATGATTCGGCATGCTTACTTAGGGGACAGTAACTACTGAATATATTAGACTTCATAGATATTGGTTCTTGTGTTTTTCCATCATTTTTCCTTTCTTAAGTCACTTTTTATAAGATATTTTCTTATATATTTCAGTCCTCTATATTTATATTATGAGCACATGGTCTTTTGATATTTCACACAAAAATGACTTTTATCCTCAGTTTAATATCAAGCTGTCTATTTTGGCCTGTTGCAAATTTGAGAAAGAAAACATTTTCAGAGACAGAGAGACTACAAATAACTATACTACCATATACTTAGTGATGCCCACTTCCTTTCTTTTCCCATTGACAACACACACACACACACACACACACACACACAGAGAGAGAGAGAGAGAGAGAGAGAGAGAGAGAGAGAGAGAGAGAGAGAGAGAGTTCTAATGTCGTATAACTTGGGCAATGGATTGTTTGAGGATCCAGTATTTACTACTTTACATAATGCCTTGGTCAAATATCTTTCAAAAAGGGATTTAAATAGAACAAAGTTTGATTTGGCTCACATTTGAGAGATTATATTCCACTATGGCAGGAAAGCATGGTTTGGAGATTGTATTAAGACTGTGGCCACAGAAGTATGAGGCCACCTGCTCTTGTTTTGGGACTGAGGAGCAGAGAGATGAGAGAAAGTACAGCCTAGATCTAAACCCCACCCAATGTCCTCCCCTACTGACCTATGTTCTCCAGGGAAGCTCTACTTCCCCAAGATCCACAGCCTCCCAAAATAGTATCATCCACTAGGGACTGAGTGTTCAAACCTCTCAACCTATAGGGAACATTTCACATTCAAGCTAGAGCTGGCTCTCTTCACTAGTCACAAAGTGTTCTGCCTAATTTTATGGTACTTAGCATGCAGTCCTAATAACATTCTTGTCCTTTTTTTTTTCTCTTTAGAAAGGAAAGTTTTATTTTGGCCATAGCCTCAAAGGACACAGTCCGTGGTGGCCTGCCTCCACATGGCTGGGCAGAACACCGCGGCGGCAGGGGCAATGTGTACTTCTTAGCATATTGGAAGCAGAAAGTGGTGGGAGTCTAAAGAACTGGAACACACAGATTGAGTACTGGACAGTGCTTTCTTTGATTTTGATTATAATCTTTAGTTCTTATTTAAAAGACAGTGTTATATTTATAGGTCTGCCTGGTGTCTCCTTTTTTCAGTGGTGCCATCATTGAGTATTTTTAATAATTACAATCTAATTATATTTTAGTTTCTCTGTAAATGAAGAGTCTTCACCTATTTTTATATTGTGAAAATTCATTGATTTCTGCTATGTGTTCTCTGAGTTTTTGTTGGTTTGGGGGCTATCTGTGGGGAAACAGTTTTAGTTCACTTCTTTTGATCTTAGAGCCTTCCTTCTTATTTCTTGTCCAGTTTCTGCTTTTATCTTTGTTTAGGATTTTGTTACCTCAGTGATTTATATGGTTAATAAATTTGTTCTGGATTTTTTAAAAAAAAATGTAGAAAGAAAAGGGGATATTGCCTACTGTGGGCATTGGAATAAAGCCTTAGTGATGGGGGACTTTCTAAGAAGAGGACTCACCATCTGCCATCCCCGTGTTTAAATGTCCCCATCATTTTCAGGTTCCAAAGTAAACAGAAGCATACTGTGTCCAATTTATCCAATTATCAGACTACATGCTGGCTTAGCCCATTAACAATCTGCCAGTCCATATTCCCTGTCAAATAACTTCCACAAAAAGTAAACACTTACACACAAAACACAGACATCCACAATATGGTCATAGATATATACATACATGGATATTTATGTGTTATATTACTTAATTGTTTTCGATTTCAATGCTACTAAGTTTAGCAAGCACTTTTATATCTCTCAGATGTTTCTGGAAGTAAACCAGGACATTTAATTTGCTTTTAGTCACTAAGACTGTGTATAACTGATATTAGCCACATTCATTCTTTCCCCCTTTTTTATTAAAAATGTGTGTGTGCATATATACACGTCAGCTTCTTCTTATAAGCCATGTGTAATCAATCACTCCTTTATATTAGGAGATCACAGTTACACTGAGCTGAAGTGTTAAAAAAGAGATCCTGAAGCAGCCCAAACCTAACTTCAAACCTCACTGTCCCATTCAGAAAACTCCTGGCCTGGTTGTATTTCTGCACCCCAGATTCTGTATCTATAAATACTAATTTGGGTGCAGCAGCTTCCGTGTGGTGCAGTCCTGACGATATAGCAAATCTCTAAAGCATGTCTGGTTCCTCGTAAGATGCTAACGAATGCTGCTACCTGTGTTTATTTTCACAAAACTGAAAGTCACTGCACTGAAGTATGCATACTTTTAAGAAAATGCAAACGTTGGGGGCTAGAGTGATGGCTCAGTGGTTCAGAACACATATGACTCTTGCAGTGGACCTGAGTTCTGCTCCCAGAACCCATATCCCCATGTGCACAACTCTCTGTAACTCCAGCTTCAGTGAAGCCAAGGTTTCTGGCCTCCACAGGCAATTGTACTCACATGCACTCATATCCCAGGTACTTTCAAGGGCTGCTTTGAAGGACCAATAGCTTTGGTTTTTCTTTGGTCAGGAGAACAAATGATTCCCCTAAAGACATCAGAGACTTTTGGGATAGTCTCTAAAAGTTCAGGAGAGGTGGGAAACTACACATTCAGCATGGAGGCTAACCTCTTCAAAACATTATCAAGGCTGTGCAAGCAGGAAGGAAGATAAATGAGATCATATGAGTAGCTTTTAGTTCATGTCAGAGCTAATATCATGGAAATTAAACCATGTTTCTAAGACTTGAATATATGCATCTTTGTCTATTTGTTATTTTAGTGGTCAAGTATAACAAGGAAGAAACACTCTTCCTTTTCATGTGCTGGGACTCAGAAGCTTAATTTCACTTTTCATAGAAGTGGTAATTGATTCTGAAATTATGATGTATCTTAGACAATTCTGCATGTATGTATGCTTCTCTTTCACCTTGGAAAATGAAGGCAGATAGATAGATGGTAGATAGATAGATTGATAGATACATATATAGATAAAGATACAGATATATACATACAGAGATAGATAAATATAGATAGATAGTTGATAGATGGATAGATAGATAGATAGATAGATAGATAGATAGATAGATAGATAGATAGATAGAAACAAAGATACAGAGATAGATACAAAGATAGATACAGAGATAGATACAGAGATAGAGATACAGATATATAGATACATAAATATGAAGAATAAGAAAGGAATGGAAAAGGGGTGAGAGTAAAGGAGAGAGGAAAGCAGGGAAAGGAAACTAGAAAAGGAAGGGAAGGGAGACAGGGAAGAAGGGAAAAGGAAAGGAGAGAGAAGGAAGAAGGGAGGGAGGGAGAGACGGAGGGAGGGAGGTTCACATGAGCATGCAGCTTAGAACACTTTCCCCAATATCGCTCTGCTGCATCCCTCCCCCTAAGCACACTGAACATTTTCATTCTGTTTATTGGATGAGCCTTGCTCGTTATCATCCCAGGGAAAGGTGCATTTACTTCTTAGTCTGAGAATTTACTTTCTGTCTCCCTACAACTTTATTTTCCAATGTCCACTTGGTGAAATGTTTGTTTACATGAATAAAATAGAAGACACTGACCAGGAGAGAAAGAATGCACCCTCAGTTCATCCAGTGATTACATGGACTGCGGCATTAAAGGAAAAGTCTCTCTGTATAAAAAAATTGTTAAAACTATTAAAATTGCTTTTCCGAGAAGTATGTGCCTAAGTAATACATGACAGTCCCAGTGAGGCTTGAATTTTCTCTCTTGGAAAGTAGAGTCTTTCCGTCCTAATTTAA
Source organism: Alexandromys fortis (assembly GCF_014885135.2). NCBI lineage: Eukaryota > Metazoa > Chordata > Mammalia > Rodentia > Cricetidae > Alexandromys > Alexandromys fortis. Next base: position 111,084 of record NW_026068310.1, read on the forward strand.
TAAAGTGAAATGTAATTACACGCTGAATATCACACTAATTAGAAATCCCTCATGGAGAAAAACACATCAGTGTTACTTTGGGTGGATGGAAATGTGATTACCTAACTTTCTTTAAGTAATTTGTTTGGGTTTGTTATAGCTAATCATTCTTATCATAGTTTTCTTTAATAATTGCTAAGATACTTGGTTTTTGTTTTGAATTTTTCTTAACTGTTTCAATCCTTTTGTTGCCCTTTATTTTAAGAAATGGTCTCTTATTGAACTCACATTCCCCTCTTGAATATGCTAGGCATGTGGTCCTCAACCTGTGGGTCATGACCCCCTTGACAAACCTCTGTCTCCAAAAACATTTCTATTACAATTCATAAGAGAAGCATAAGTATAGTTATAAAGTAGCAATGAAAACATTTTATTGTTGAAGGTCACAGCATCAGAAATGTTGAACCTCACTGCACTTCATACTATCACCAACAATTATTTTAACAACATGCAGAGAACCTGTTGGTCTCACTAACCCATCTGTGCTTGTTCCACTGTTAGCCAAGAAGGATCGATTCTGAATCTTCTTTCTGATTGGGGGATGCCAACCCCATTTCACTTTGAGAACCTATTAGTTGCCATCAATTCCCTGTGCATGAGTTTGGGCTTCACTTAGCTTCCCTCCTCCACAATTTGCAGTACTCTGGATCAATCCAAGGGCCTTGTGCATGCCAGGCAAGTGTTCTGTCCCTCTTGGTTCCTTTGAGGTACAATCTCACTGTGTAACTCAGGCTGCCTACTAACTTCCCATGTGGCCTAGACCACCCTTGGACTGTGGTTCCTCTGCCTTTGCCTTCCAAGTGCCAACATCACAGGTGTGAGCCAGCATGCTTGCTTTAGTATGTTTGACTTCAAATCTATAAGGACACTGATATCTTCCTAAGTTTTAGGGTTACATGTATTCAAGTGGAAATGCTATTTAACTGCATTCTATCTTTCATTCAATATATCCAAAGCCATTATCACCTGACTTTATATGCCCTGGCTAGTTGAGTTCCTAAATAAGCTACTTATGTCATAGATATTTATATGGTTAATCATGAGTACAATCTGGCAGTTATTATGTTTCTTGCACTTTTGACACTTTGCTAATGAAGAAAAACATATAGGCATCCTCAGGCGATGAAAGGAGACAGAGACAGACCCACATTGGAGCACCGGACTGAAATCTCAAGGTCCAAATCAGGAGCACCAGGAGAGAGAGCACGAGCAAGGAACTCAGGACCGCGAGGGGGGCACCCACACACTGAGACAATGGGGATGTCCTATCGGGAACTCACCAAGGCCAGCTGGCCTGGGTCTGAAAAAGCCTGGGTTAAAACCGGTCTCACTGAACATAG
>NW_026068310.1:116390-146519 GCF_014885135.2 Alexandromys fortis
CTGTGCTTTTCTTTCTTTCTTTCTTTCTTTCTTTCTTTCTTTCTTTCTTTCTTTCTTTCTTTCTTTCTTTCTTTCTTTCTTCCTTCCTTCCTTCCTTCCTTTTCCTTTTTTTTTTTTTGATATATGGTTTCTCTGTAGCTTTGGAGCCTGTACAACTCACTCTATAGACCAGGCTGGCCTTGAAATCACAGACATTCACCTATCTCTGCTTCCTGGGTGCTAGCATTAAAGGCATGCGTAACTACCACTGGCAAGCCTGTTTTTCCTTTGCTAAGATCTAGTTTCACGTGCCCATAAGATCTGTAATCGGTAATTTCAGTCACAGAATTTCAAAAACAGAGCTTCTACAAATATACTAAAGCACCATTATGAAACCAAGATAGAGGGCATTTATGGATTTCCCCACACTGTTCTTGTGGCGCCTGCACCACCTGGGACCCCGGTCAGGCAAGGGTCTGGGGAGTAAAGAACACACAGAGACATAGATCACATATTAAGCAAGAATGCCAATTTTATTGTGTTCCAGGGCAGTTTATATAGGGCTCTCCTTGATTAGTGGCCATTCTCTAGCTCTCAGGATTTTCCACTGCAAGCCCACCAAAAACCACTTTCTTGTTATCAGGAACGCATGAGGGTTTCATGCTCAAAGCAGCTGCAAGCATAGGAAAACAAGTTGCTTACTCCAGCACGTAAGAGGTCATAGAAAGTTTAAGGTCTGAGGGTCTGCAGCCCCTAACAGTTCTTTTAACTTATCTTAGAACTGTGAAATCCAGTCAAAATAATTATTCTTAAAGGTAAGCCAAATCAAGCCCACCTCAGATACACACTGTTATGGACGATGGGGTAGTCTTCCTAAAAGGAGATTTCAGTTTTCATAGTCTCTTTTCTGTTCCACAACCACCTTGAGACTTCTCCAACAATTTCCAAATAAGGTTTATATTACAAGAAAACAATGCCTACAGGCAGTTAAACAGGAAGTTCAAATGCTAAAGTAAACAGAAACTCAACCCTCAGTGAAGGAATTGTGGGCAAACAACAACAAACACTGTAGGACAATAGAAGAGACATGCCAAAAATCAATAATTCAGAGCATAAAATACTGACAGGAATTAACAAAGCCCTGCATTCAGCTTCAGAGACAAGAAAAGGCCCCACACTCCCATAGTCAACTATGCTACGATAATGTGCCCATGTGTATTCTCTCCAAAGTTCAATATGTCTATTTAAATGCTTCTAAAAGATATATTTAAAAGGCTTATGTTTAACTACTTAGATTTTAAAATAAACATTATAGATTCTGTTTTAAAAGTTTCTAAGGGACTGAAGTAATTCAGCTTGAATCTAGGCTTACAAAAAAAAAAAAAGACTAAATGACTGTTCTTTCTCTTAGAAACCAGCTACAAAAGGAAATCATGTTTCATAGTGGCATGAAACAAGAGCAATAGATTTGGGGAATTCAAACATCAGTTATAATTTTTTACTGAAGAGAAAACCAAGATAACTGAAGAAACAAAATACGCAACTAGATATAGTCTTTCAAGAAGTCCCAATAATGAACAAAGAGCCCCTCTTCGCAAAGGAAGAGTTTATGCAGGGGTTGGTTGTGTGGGCACATACCTGTGATTATAACACTGGGGAGATGTAGGAAAGCAGATCAGGAGTTCAAAGCTAGCCCAGACTTCATGAAAGCCTGACTCAAAAAATAGCAATAATAACAAACAACAAATAAAACCCCCAAACAAAACGACACCCTACACAAAGTATTGTACTAAATCCATTCATCAAAAGGTTAAACTCCTTTTACAAAGGCCACGTTGTACATTTAGAGCAGCACAAAAGAAGTACTTAACCTAAAACTATATACCTACCTCAGTATGATCATATAAAAGATAACTAGTATTTGAATAAGTGACAATTTTGTTGCATTCTTGATGGAATGTTTTACCAAGCAGTTGTGAAAGAAAAAAAGATCTCCAGAAGAATTTTAAATGTTTGAAGGCTCTAATATTATAAACAGAAAGAGTATGTTCAAAATATGGGGTTGCAGCCAGATTCAAGAGTGCAGATAGGAATGGTGAGATTGATCAGCCAGTAAGATCTCTTGTTGCCATGCCTGACAACCTGAGTTGGATCCCCAGTGCTCAATGGGTAGAATAAGAGAATCAGCTCACACATGCATACACAAACACATACACAATTTAATAAAAATACTTTTAAAATTTGCAACTCAACTAAGCAAGAATGAATGGATGATTATGATTTTGGCTGCAACATTAAAAAATAAAAAAGCCCACAATTTCATTCAAAGGGAAAAGTTTAAGTCAAATATAAGTGACCAAGGAATGCAAATGCAGACTTTATTCAATCTAGATATTTACCCAATTGTCTCAAGGATGTTAGGTCACACACGGTAGGGGGCAACAAATGACTATTAAGGGGATTAAGCCAAAGAAAATTTGGCTCAGGCTGGCAACAGTCCAGCTGTCCACATTCCTTGAAGTTTGAATCAATGGACTTTTTAGAAATTTTAATAAGATGCTGTTTTTTTTTTGTTCCCTTTGAACTTTAGTTTACAAGACAGAGATGGAGATGTCAAGTGTGATAGTCTTCAGCTGAGGGAGCTCACAGAAGCACTGTGTGCTTGACTATGAGCGAGTCTTTCCTCTCTTGCTTTTTTTCCTACCACCCCTGGACACAGTATCAAATTCAAGTTGTGTTTTCCATTTCACCCCAATTTCTTCTCCCTCTTCCTTGCCTCACCCACCTTCTACTTATACTTTTAATTTTCATATCAGACAGAACTGGTATTTTCCAAGATCATAACCCAAAGACAGAATTTTGATTTTAAATTATATGTTTTAGAGAGTTTGAGGTAGTCTGTTTTTCTTCCCTGTATATCAGGTGAAATATAAAGTCATGATTTCTATTTAACACCAAAACTCCCCTTTAACCTAGAAATATTGTTCCTGTGTAGCACATATTATGCCCTAAGTAGACTTTAGGCTGATTTCCAGAAAGGTGTCTGAGCTTTTGACCCTTGCCTCTTGCAGCTGGGAAATGTGATGGAGTCCAATCTTTACAGTAGAAACGACCTTGATGTTTGATTTTCTCCTCTGACCACATTGAGAAAATTGGGCTGTAACTCAATCAATAAATACTTTAAAGTGGAACTGGGTTATCTGAACACTAATTTTATGCCCCGAACTGATGTCTAAGTGAAAAATAGAAACTGTTTTAACTAGCAGACTTATAGAGTGAAACCCATTTGGCATTTCTGAAATTTATAATGTCAGGCTACCAACACTGCTTGCTATTCAGAAAATGGAAAATATCTCCACTTGTCTAATGACCTTAATGGCTGTTTTAGAGACCACAGATGATTTAGGTTATTATTACAAACCCATAAAGCAATCACAGAATCAAACCTTCACACAGTTGTACTCCAAAATTTTTCTCTTATGTATAGCATGCCGGAAACGCTGATTGAAGTGCTCAATGGCAGATTAGCTCAACATGGAAGATTTTCAAAATAGAACTAATATGGATAAACAGAATGCCACTTCTTTGTCCAGCATTCATTATCAGTGCCTTACATGTGAAGAAAAATTACTGTGTTTTTTATAGCTAATTTTACCCATGTAGCTATCAAAGTAAGGAGAATTGGGAACGGTTTTCAGTCTTGCAGAGAGATGCTCAAAAACCATCTGAAGACATTGATGTATCAGTATCCCTGTTCCACAAATACTCTTCCTAATGCATATTTATTTTAGTTATTAATATTATTTGTATATACGAATTGGGGTATTATGTGGGGGAGGGGATCACAATAAAGTATTTCTGTAGAGGTGAATGTATCAGCGTGGGATACTGTGTAGTTAGGAGTAGCCATGACACAGCATGCCAATGGAAGTGAGAGGACATCAGTGGACTTGCTCCTCTCTGACATTCTCTATGGGTCCCACTGATGGAACTCAGATGGACCAGCTTGCGTGGAAGGAGCTGTACCCTCTGAATCATCTAATTGGTCTTTATTCTAAACCTTACCACATAGAAAAACCAATAAAATGTTAGCAGGTTTTAACTTCCTATATCTTTTATCCCAAATCTCCTAACATAATTGATAGAGATTAACAAAAAAAAAAAAAAAAACAAGTAATACTGATTCATCAAAGAAATCTTAAGAGATGTAGTTTTGTAGTTTTAAGAGATTGAAGGAAAAAAGGAGATTTTCCCTTAAAATGCAAATGGATCACGGCCATACTTAGGAAAATCTCATCAGTAACATATTCATGGTTTGTTGGAGATCTTTTCCTTCAGTGAATGTCTTAGAGATTTGCTTTCAGATTCCTAAGCATCACCTATAATATAAAAACCTAAATGTTTCTGCTAATAATACACTGTCCTTAAAATGGGAATTTAACAATATATCCAAAGCAGTGATTCTTGATCTCAGCATATGGAAAGATGAATAAGGCTTGTTAATGTAATCAGGACCATGCAATTTTACATGAGGTTCCTTAGTTTCCCATCTTATTCTGTTCATTACACTTCTCATTGACTTTAGGAAACAAGTGAGCATAGGGCATTATAAAAGATAGATCTGAAAGTTCACAGTGAATATACAACCATCTCCTGTTTCTAAAATATACATCAAGGGTGTTCGTTTTTACCTACTTCCAAAGTGAGTCTTTTCATGCCAGCCTCCTCTTCAGCTGTCCAGCTCTACTACAAGCCCCTCTGGAGATTCCCTTTCAGATTTCCTTCATGCTTTTCACCATAAACCCTCAAAATGTGGAGCCCCACAAGCAACATTCCCTTCAGTCATTTTGTAGAGTAACAGAAAGCTAATGAAATAACAAACTGAGAACTGGTCCCTCCTCAGGACTGAAGTGTTGCAGGCTCTGTCTGATTGGCAGCTTAGACCAAGGTACCTCATTCTCTTTCAAGGTGTAGTGGACACACCAGTCCCTAAACTGGACTATTCCAAGCTTGGAGTGTTCTCCTGCATTTTCACCTACTGTCTACTTGAATGCAAGCAAGTTTTCCCACACTCTCAATCACAAACATTCCTGAGCCGTCCAGGCAGGGTTCGCCTGTCTCCCTGTTATTTGTTCATTTTCTTGTTTGCAGAAAAATTTAAATATAAATTAAAGCACATATATATGCACATAACTCATCCACATGTGCCGATATCTCTACTTAGAAAAAAAGACTGAAGTAAGGGAACTAGGAAATAAACAGGCATCTACTTTTATTTCTTTGCTTTTGTCTTATTAAACATTTCTATGACTCATTTTATAGAGGACTGATGAATTTCATTTTTTCAATCACATCTAATATGTGTAAGCACTCAACACATTTTAAAAACATTTTGCACATATGAATGAGCTAAAATAATCCAGCAGTAATGATAACCTAATTTTGTCAAGGTAGATAGACAGATGTGAGGCAAACTTCAGCATTTCAACTCTGAAAGCCACATCTACCAAGTCCCCATAGTATTCTGCTTCTGTGCAAACCTGGCCTAGAATCCTTTTCCTGCACCCCAATTTGCTTGTTGTCATTGCCCTAAAATACAAATGTATCATGAGACATTGACTATATCACGGGTGTTTTTGTACTACTGTATAGCTAGCTCCAAGACTTGAACAATATTTACTTCAAAACACGGATCAAATATTTAACATGAATGTAGTGCTTAGATAGACAGTTATTTTTAACATTTGTTGATTAAATCTGAAATGCATTGGAGGAGAACAAGGTTAGTTCAGAGGCTTGAGTTTCAGAAAATGCACGGCATTTCCCAAAGTGAATTTAATCTTGTCAAATGAGAGGCAAATTTACTTGCAAGAGAGTTCATATCATTACTAGGAAACATTTATCTATCTTGAAAGGTACTTTTATGAAAAGTATGGTGCCAGGTTGTGCCCATGCACTGAGCTTGCTGTGCGGTAAATAGCCCCCACTTCCCACTTGATATATGCCATGTTAGGACATGAATGTAAAGGGTGACTTTTATACCTTTCATTTCTAATCCAAGGGGCACTTACAGTAAGTTCATATGCTAAACCCCCACTGCTAAACCGCTTCCTTTTCATTGGATCATAAAATAAAACGTGTTAATTGAAGAGACCTTTTGTCACTGGGTGATAGTAGGTGTCATCGGTGCTAAGAGGTGAGGGCTGGCCTTGGGTTCAGACCTGAAGCACTGACCCACTCATATGAGTGCACACTTTCCTGTAGGTGCTCAATTCTCTTATGATGCCTTAAGCATCAGAGCACAGTTACCCTAAGTAAAGTCCCCAGGGATGTAATCCAGTGCATTCTGACGGAACAGCAAAGGGCTGAGATGGGGATACAGGGAATGAGAACTCTATCCCCTCTACTATTTTAATCCATTTACTGTTCCATTCAAAACTCTTAATTAGCCTGTTCTCTAAAAGGGGCACTCATGTCCCAGAAGGTTCTCAGTTAAAACCACAGCCAAAAAACTCTATATGCTGTTACATTTTATCGATTTTCCCATTTTAAGGGAACTGTTCCAAATGCTTTGTTTTGAAAGGTACACTAAGATACAAGTTGCATTTCCTTTATTGTTTTCATGAAGGGCTTAACTAGTAGATCCTGTGTCTGAGCTTTATGAGTTACTTGAAGTTACACTTGGGATAGTGATTCCTCAGTGTGCATCTGTCATAACCTGCAATTACTTAGCTCCCTTACCTGCTGATATTGTGACCTCTGCTTCCATGGCTCCTATCACTAGAATGTCAGCCCCTAGCTGTAACAGTGGCGTCAATGTTATTTGCCACTACATAGGCAGAACACAAAGTTGCGGAGCCTCTATAGCATTAACAACAGACTGGGAGATATCAGATGCTTTTCTGTGTTGGGTTACATGTGCTGTGCGAGGATCTAGAAGCACTTGACTAATTTTGATAAACTGAATGAGAAGGGGTCTACATTAGGCTTGTCCTAAAGCCATGTCACTAAAGTGAGTTGAAATTAATAATGGAACATAATATAGAAGTAGGCTATTGGTTGTAAGCAAATTGTCAAAGTGAAGGCGTAAGTCACGAACAAGGCCACACCAGTTTGGAGTTATGATTAATAGGGTGTTATTTATTTAAAGGGGAAAACTTACAGATCACCGTCCCAGACAACAGCCATCTGCACAACCAGGAAGGGAGTCTAGTCTCCGGCGGAGCAGGAAGTGAAGAGAGCGAGCAGAGGAAATAGCTGCTTTTTTAAAGGGAGAGAGACCACGCCCCAATGGGCTGGTATCACAGCAGCTATTGGTTGGAGGGGCGGAAGGACCTCCCACAACAGTCAAAGTTGCAGGAAGTTTTTAGAAAATCAAGACTTTAAGGGTAAGGAAAAACAGCCTAGTGTGTCAATAGAGCTGACCTCCATAATACCTGGAGATGTGTGACATAGGGATGGGATTAATTCCCCTCAACATAATCCTGGAAATACTCAAATTTGTAGTTTAATCTTTGCTTACAAAATTTAAAAAGCTGAGTAGAGAACCTCTGGAGAGGCAGGAGGGTGACGCCTTCTTCATCCTTATGTCTTCTTGTCTGAAAGTTAAAAGCAAGTCTTTAAGCACTGGCTATAAAACCAAAAGATAAATCCTTAACAGTGTAGATCCATCTTTAATCTATTACTGCCTGAAGAGTGTTAACCTGGTGTGGTGTTACTGTGTTAACCACTTATCCTGATCCAAACAGAAGAAAGGTGGAACTTAGGCTATAGGAAACATCAAAGAGCTGAATTCACTAATAATTGAGAATACCTTGCTATCAAATGTTACACTTAGTAACTTCCCAAGCCACATTATGCTAGAATGGGAAGCCTCCCACGATCACAGACAGACCATGACTTTTGAATGTTGCAGCCGTCCATACGCATAAAATTGTTTTCTTGACTTGTATGAAAACCATATAAATATGGACTAAACTCTATGGGATTTTCACTTTTCTCTTTATTTGCACATGATGTATTATTCATGTGAACTTCACAGGATTTATGTAAAAGCTACCAAATATGCAGTGTGAAATATGTTAGAGCCATGTCCCTTTCTCATTAACTAGATGGTGTCTTGAGTTATTCTGAACTACTTATTATATCATTTACAAAGGCAAATCAGTTGTAGCACATGGAAATTCTAGCTTAAGACAATTAACAAAACGCTTTTGCCTTTTAATTGTGGTATCTGTGAGACTGTGATGAGTTTTACTTATTTCAAAAACATAAATCATTTCTGGAAAGATTTCAAAAAAAGTCACACTATAATAGATATTGTTAGGTGTTAAGATGGACTACAAGTTTTAGGGAAAGAAGAATGAATTTTGAAGATTTCACATTAGTATAAATATTGTATATATTGAATCTATCAGTTCAAGATGCATTAATGACGAGGATAATTGTATTAATTGTAAACTATGATTCATCCTCTATGTGGGGAAGAAAAGACATTCATAAATCCAAAACACATTAAGACTCCACTGGACCCAATGGCCTACGTGATTTCACAGTAAGATAAAAAGAGAATGCCATAGTCATTGTGCTGTGACTAACATTACCTAAACGTAGAACAGGTAGGGACTAAAAGAACAGGAGACAATGATGAAGCCAGTACATGAGTCTGCGCTAGGTCTGCACATACTTGCTGTGGCTGTTTAGCTTGGTATTTTCGTTGGACTCCTAAACAGAGGAAGTAGGGGTGTTTCTGACTCTTTTGTCTGTCCTTGGGACCATTTACCTCCTACTGGATTGCCTCATCCAGCCTCAGTATGAGGGTGTGTGCCTAGTCTTATTCCATCTTGTTATGCTGGACTCTGTTAATATCCCTGTGAGGCTTGTTATTTTCTGAAGGAAAAAAGGGAAATGAAGGAGCAGAGCATCTGGGGGTGGGGAGAGAATGAGGTATGGGAGGAGGGGAGGGAGGGGAGGCTGGGGTCAGGATGTATTGTATGAGAGAAGAATAAATAAAAAGAGAAAAAGATTAGGAAACAGAGGCATCAGAGAATGAGTTCTGCCTCCCTTTCACTTCTTAATCTGCTCTGCATATTTATTGACTCCAGAAGTGTTCTTATTTCTATGTTAGTCAACATAAAACCACTCTGTGAAGGAATTAAAGGGATTGGAGATCACAGACTTTTAGAAATAGGGCTTTTAGAGTAATGGAGAAATCTCACATGTAGAGAGAGTCCGTAACAAGATTAATCTCCTTATTTTTGAATAGCAGTTATTGGATGAGAGACATTTACTGCTTTTTAGATAATTATCCAAACCTCAAAGAACAGTTTAGGTGTAGGAGAGAGCAAAAAGTAACCCCAGATTGGGTTGACACCCAAAAACATGAGTGTAAGCTATGATCATCAACATCACCTCAATTGTGCTTTCTTCACAAATAGAGGTAAACACATTTTCCTCATGTTTTATCAATTACTCAAGAAGCACAGGAGTATCAGTCATTACCACAGGGTTGATCATAGGTTCATTGTCACCCATAACCATTTTTTTCTAGTGTATGAGACAATATACAGTCACAAAATGGAGCTAGTAGCCAGGCGGTGGTGGTGTACGCCTTTAATCCCAACATTTGGGAGGAAGAGGCAGGCAGATTTCTGAGTTCAAGCAAAGCCTGGTTTACAGAGCGAGTTCCAGGATGGTCAAGGCTACACAGATAGAGGCTGTCTCTGAGGAGGGGGTGGGGACTAGTAAGCACAACGAAGCAGACAGGAAACAGGTTCCCGATTCAGCCCACCTCTGGTCTGCCCTTGCAACCCGTGCAGTCTAACCCTTACTACCTCCTGTCACTCATGGTAACTGTACTCAGAGGAACGCTCACTGCTTCCAGGTCTGGGCTGGACAACACTGCCTTCGCACTGAGGAGGCTCGTCCAGGGCACTGGTCATTCTGCTCTGTGAAATCTCCACCTAGGGGCAATCCTTTAAAGAGATTAAAAAACCTCCTGACATGTTTGCCATTTAATCAAGCTGAGTGCAGTTAAAGAAGCAGCACGGGACCTGGGAGCGACTTTAGGAAGTGTCAAAATAATGAGTCTTGTTCCTTTTCTGCAAGAAGGGCTTCAGCACCTCTCTGCTCTTCCTTATGCTTGCCTGCGGGCAAGGTTTTACTTTGGACAGACTTACTCTCTTTGGGGTTTTCAGTTCCTCTTATATTTTCTATGTTCCCCTCTCCCTCTTTTTACTTTTTCATCTCTGCTTTTATTTTGTTTTTCTTCTCTTGTTGTCCTGTTATCAGTGAGGCAGTATGAACTGATGCCCTACTATTTGTGAATTATAAGAGGCCATAATGTTCCCCGCTCAGAAATGCTCAGGGTCCTGTGGTAGGAAGATACTGTGTTCCAGTGCAGTTCTTCGTCTCGGCAGGACTGAGCACGGCGCTGTGCCTATAACTTGGGATATGTGGCTTTTCTCCTACACAAACCATTTTTTCCTCAGTGGTACCCTCATATCCCTTCTCTTCTACACACATTGTTTTTCCCCTCAGTGGTACCCTCACATCCCTTCCCACTCACTATTGTTCGCTTTGTTGCTGTCCTCCACTCTTCCAGTTCACCTCCTTTAAGAGGTGCTGTGTTGTACCAGGCTTTTTCTTATGGGTCACCAACCAGCACCCAAATCAAGTTATGGAGACTTATTATTAGTTTTGAATGCTTGGCGTTAGCTTAGCTCTTTTCTGGCCAGCTCTTTTTAACTTAAATTAAACTGTTTCTCTATCTTCTGCCTCAGAGCTTGCTTGCTTTCTTTCTTTCTTTCTTTCTTTCTTTCTTTCTTTCTTTCTTTCTTTCTTTCTTTCTTTTTCTTTCTATACATCCTAACTTTCACTGCATCTTGTGTCTGGCTGGCAGCTGCTTAGCTTCTGGCCCAGTGTGGCTCTTTCTCTTCTTCCTCATCTCTGGAGCCTAGAGTTCTCCTCCTATTTATTCTTCCTACCTGGAAGCCCCACCTATCCTTTGTCTGCCTAGCTATTGGCCATTCAGCTGTTAATCAGACCAATCAGGTGCTTTAGGCACGCAGGACGAAACAGATGTAACACATCTTTATTTAATTAAGCAGATGCAGCATAAACAAAAGTAGTGTATCTTTGCCCAGTTCAGATAATATTCCACCACACTGTGTGCGCAATCTCTCCTTATTCTATGATGTCTAAAGGGACCACTGGCCTGCACACCAAAGCCTCATACAGAGCTAATATACTCCTCTTGATTGTCTTTACTCAGTGTGGAAGATCTTGGCCTGAGTTCACACTCTGGGAGCCAGCCCCAAGAGTTATCATCTCTTGTTTTCCATCCTACATTCAAACATTAGCCAAAGATTAGAGTTTATATCTACTATATTTTTCTCAGATTGTTTTCACCTCCTCTCAAAAAAAGTTCTCAGAACTCTTTGGAAGATGTTAGATGAAGCTGTTAGAGTGATTTCACCAGCCTTTCCTCTCTCCTTACATTTCCTCCCTGATCACTAAAATCATCTTTCTGAAGCTCTGTTTTATTTTCATCATTTTGCTGCTTTCTTCTGTCTGTTGCTCCTAGATACATAAATGATCATATTTAACTATGTTAACACAGACTCCAGCTTATTCTTTTCTAATCCTAGTTCATCTGGTCCCCTGGTGCTCTTCATAGAGTGCTCATAACTATGTTCAGTATACTTCCTTCGCTTCTGCTTAACAGGTTCTCAGTTTTAGAGAGTCCCCATCTGGTTTCCTTAGGCCATGTCAAATTTATGTAGTTATGGCTAATATTTTATTACTCATCACTTTTAATAACCTGGACACACAGAGCATGATGGAACTATCAGGAAGCTGAGATGACAGGAGCAGCTGTTGCCAGCAAATAAGAGATATGGGCTCTATATCCTTATAGGAAGACACTCCAGTGTATTCTTTGCTTTATCACACCCTGTATTGGCTAGTTTTATGTCAACTCAACACAGTCTACAGTCATTTTGGAGGAAGGTACCTCGGTTAAAAACATAAGCCTAGTCTGACCTGTGGGAAACCTTGTATGCATTTTCTTGATCAATGATTAATACAGGAGGAATAAGCTTGTGGTAGACAGTGTCACAGCTGAGCAGGCAATCCTGGGTGCTGAAAAAGATGAAGGATGGGCAAGGTATATGGGAAAAGCTAGTAAGCAATGTTCCTCCATGGCTTCTGCATCAGGTCCTGCCCTTCTCAGTAATGGAGTGTGACCTGAGTGTTGTAAAATAGAATAAACCCTCCCCACCCCTACCCCACCCCCAAGTTATGCTCTGTCAAGTTGTTTTAGCGCAACAGAAACCTTAAATCTGTTCACAATTATACATGACTCGTCAGGTCCCACTGTGTCCATCTGCTCCATAAGTCAAGTCTAGAACTTCTTTTTTCCACCTTTCTGACCCACTCCACAGCTTGGCCTCAAAGGATCAACATTCATGTGGACTGGTAGGCAGACCCTGTTTCCTAGATCACATAAAGCACAGTCATTCCTGGATATCACCTTGAAGTGACGGTCACTGATTTTTGTAGCCAAAAGAGAGTCCTTCATTTATTTATTTATTTTATTAAATTGTGTCATTCCTGATAAGGTTGTTTATTTCCTATTATATTTTGTTTTTGTTGTTTTGTTTTGTTTTATTTTGTTTGCGAACTGGTTTGGCTATGCAGCCCTAACTGGCTTGACCTGTGGCAATCCTTCCTTCCTCCTCAGCTCGCTGATGCTAGAACTTCAGTATGAACACCACACTTAGCATAGGGCTGTTTCCTCATAGTCGTGATGTGCACTATGGTCCTATTTCTAGTGTCCCTCTGCCACACTCACTGTGTCAAGAGTTGCCACATTTATTGAGGCTTTTCTAGCAGGGTGAGTGATCTGATTTGTGGGTAATTGCTTGAGGTGTTTATTTTGTAGGTATGAGATAGCACGCCATACTTGTCGACAATGATTTTGTTGTGAGGGAACTCACGGGAAGGCAGTGGCTTCTAAGGTAATGACACTGTTGTCTTGGAGCAGTGTGTTTTCCAGTTCATATGCTCTCATGCTCCAAATCAGGTACATGGCCTCTATGCTTATTTTCTTCCTGTTTCTTTTGATGAGTGGCAGAGACATTCATTCTAGTTCTGAAAGGCAAATTCCATATAGGTGTAGAGGAAAATGATCTTTTCAGTGCTTTTAGAATATTAAACACTTGTTCATCCTGGCTCCAGTTTCAATTAACCTTTCAGATTTTCATTTGCCTCCCTGATTTTATAGACACCAGCTTTATTCCATCTCTCTTTACACGAAATTCTGTACAAGTATCTCAATCTGCTAGCTTCTTTCAGGTTGAGCAGTTCAGCGGCTCAGCTTCCCTCGGAGATGACTCCCAACCCACCATAGTTAATGGGGCACACACCCACTGCCCCCATGACTTCCTCTCCCTGGAGTTGCTTTTTATCATGGGTGTCTTAGTATTTTACTCAGACTGCTTTCTGAGAAAGTAGAGGACTCCACAGTAATCCCCCACCCACACCTATGTTTCTAACCATTCTTGAAAATTATTCTTGTCCTTCCTTAATATTGATTGCTACTTTTATAGAAATTGTATCCCCACTCTGTAATTGTTTATTTTCCTTTTATCACTTTATTCCCTTAAAAATATCACTCCAACAAATAATTACACAGTTCAGAATGGAGGATTTCTTTTTAGTGATGAGGACAGGGCAAGTGGTCAAAACAATCCTGTGTGACAAACTAGAAACAACTCTTTATTACTTGTTTATATTTTTGTTTATTTTTAGCTTGACATTTCTCTCATGATTTTGGCCTTTTGCCAAGAATATTTTCTAGGCCACATTTTTGTCTTATATTCATGTATCTTTATCTTAATCCTTCCTTCAGAAGCTATTGATATTGTAGAAAAAGAGTTTCCCTCACTTTCTTCGACAAATATTTTGAACATTACCCACTGATGCTCTGGTACTCAAGTAAACCTTAAGGGAATTGCACCTTAACAACTGTTGGCTGTCCTAAAACATTCCCTCTTGTAGGGAAGCTCACTGGGACTCAAAATACTAAAGGCTTCTTAAGATGCTAGAGAAGTCGTGATTCTCAGGAGGCTCTGAAACTTGCAAGACTCACAAAGTTTCCAGGTCCCAAAGATGAATAAGCAGTCAGGACCACTGAGGAAAGAAGGCTCAATGTGCCAATGCCCAACCAGTCTTCCAGACAACTCCAGGGTTTCAGCATCTATGGCCACCAGAGCTGGACTATGCTTTCTGTGAGTTGCCTTTGATTTAACCACACTCCTCGAATACTGTTCATTAATATTATTGTTTGTAACCCCAGTAAGCTGTCTGTCATGAGTTCCCTATCTGGGAAGAGAAAAGTTTGTCTCTTCCAGTGTCACACAACAAATGACGAATTTGTCACACTAAAGACAAATGTCAAATGCTTGGATCTTTATGGTATAGCACTCAGCTAATTGTTGCCTCTTTACAACTCTTGACTCTGTCTCGCTCCCTATCTACCTGCCTTAGTCTACTGCTGAGGCTACTAGAGGTAATTACATTATTTTACATCATTTCAGAGATTTCTACACTCTTCCTTGTGGATGAATTAGCAAACACAGTGTTAATTCTTGAGACTGAAGAATTGCTTCTTGTTCCTCTATTTTCGTTATGCAGTGAAGGAGAAGAGGATAAGTCATAAAATTTTTATAGTTAAGATTTCAGTAGTGTTTGGAGGAAGAAGAGAACTAACTCTGCAACACAGAATTTTGGCAGAGTTGCCTGCTTTGTCATTTGCAGTGTCTTGTGGCTGTTTCTGGAACCAGATGACATTTCATGCTGGTCACATTTAGCATTGGAAGTCCTTTAGTTCCTGAGTCAGTTCTGCAACACAAGCAGCGCTAAGCCTTCATGCAGATGTGACAACGATGGAGTCTAATATAAAAGGGACCTTTGCTGTGCCTTATAAAGATCTCCTTGCTGAAGTGATAAAAGTTCTTCTAAAGTACTTATCCACACTGTTCTTTTTCTAAAGGTCTAAGCCCATTTGTCAAAAGATAAATTTGATGCAGCCCACTGACATTCACAGTATAAAATCCGCTGTTTTAGGGACTCTGACTCATAGGCTTACTTACAGATTTCCTGTCGGTTTACCATGCTTAGTACTTCCAAAATTTACCCATTCTTTATTTCTTAAGAATTTGCCTAAGTTTCTATCTTCTCACCCACAACCCGAAATTATCAACTATTTATACTGGAGTCTTGAAGCTCATGCTCTTTCCTTGCCACTCTTTGGAGTTTTTCAGTAACTTGATATAAAAAAAATAGGTTTAGCAACTTCTTATAAATGTCTTTGGAACCAGTAGCCTGTGCTAAATACTGGGCCATAGTTAATGCTGCATGATCTGAGATTAGGACAAGAACATACAAGCATTGCATTGTAAGATTTTCCACTCATGTGGATTTGGTCCACTTGAATGACAGTCTTTATATAGATAATAGTTTTTCTTCTTGTGTGTTTAGTTTCCTAAACTATGGAGTGAAGTGTCATTATTTTCTGAAAGTGTGTTGATAAGTGTGTGATGCTGTTGTAGTTTGCCCACAGTACACCTAGGAGACATACGGCTTCATGAGGCCCATTTTGCATTGACACACTGAGTCTAAGAGGTGGCACACTTAATCAGAGACACAAAACGGCCGAGATACAGAAACTAAGTTAGTCCTAATTGAGTTTTTCTCTGCTCTGAGGTCATCTTATGTTAAATTTCAACATAACGGCAGACTCCTTATATACTTCTCCCCTACCTGAGCTTGCTATGCCAGCTCAATATTCTGATTTTTTATATTGTAACTCCTGGTGTGATACACTCTCACTACTAAGGCTCAAACACACTCTTTACTTGCATATGTGACACAAATAGTCTCTGAGACTCAGTGAATTCCAAGTATCTTTCCCCAGCTGAGGGCTTAATGTATTTGACTCACTCAAGTTAATGCTAACATTATTAGTAACAAACATTTCTAATACTAAATAGCAGAGTTTTGGGAACACAAAGGTCCTTGTACTCACAGACCTACAGGGAAAGCAGGAATGCTAAGCACACAGGAGCGTCCGCTCAATGGAATGGACACATAACCTATTCTTCCATCCAGAAGATGGAAAGATTGGAGGTGATTCACAGCCTGGCGATCTGTGTTATCTGTTGGGCCAGGCCATATCAAGTTCCTACAACCAGGACCAGAGGTGGCTAGTAATCTAACTGGCATTTACATTACCTGTACAGTTGGGGGCTTCCCCAAACTCCCCAAGCAGGCCCAGAGATGACTTATAACCCAAGTGACCCCTACAGAATATATGACTGAGACCAGGTCAAATCCTTCCCTGGGCTTTTAAACTAGTACAGACAGCTTATCTCAAGAACCCAGCTTCTGGGAAGAAATAGCACGTGCCTTGAATTAAATTTCAATGAAATTATGCTTTCCTGTGTCCTAGGGATTGTATTACACCAGGAAACTTCCAGATTACATTGTGTTTAAACATACTGGCCATAAAAACTGTCTGGTGTCAGACTCCAATCTCACCTCTTTGGGGTTCTTTCCCTGCCTGACACCTGCAGGAACTCCCTCAGCTTGGAAACACTGACACCCTTTCAAAGAAAAACTTCCTTATCTACACTCTCACCCTAAGTGTGATGACCCTTTTCTTTCTCCCTGGAGCTCCAGGCTCATCTCAGAGAAAACTCCCTTCTTAGTATCTGAGTGTCAGTTGCATTCCACTATTTTTTTTAAAAAAAATTAGAAATATTAAGTTTGTAATAACAATATTGGGAGCTGCAAAAACAAAAGTAAACATGAATTCTTTGCAAGGTGTCCTTTTTATTTCTCTAAAATACCCATTCTTATTCCTGACGAGAAATCTGTAAAACACAGACAGAGTTCAACACTCCCTGGATGTAGGTATGGGAAGCTCTGCATTCAGAATTTGCTACTTCAGAATTGGCTGTGGAAGAATCACACCACAGAGAAAGGGTAGCATTTGTGTCCTGTTATTCTGTGCCTGTCCTAGCAGTCTGATGATGGGATGTGGGCTGGAGAAGTGAGAATCTTCTGCTGTCCATTTTGACTTAGTAACTAGATCCCTTCTTCTCTGAAATCCCCTTGTCCCTTAAAGTCATGCTTTGATTGATCTCTTCAGTTCTATTCATTTCCAGGACAGAAATGAGTGCCGAGTAGCTAACGCTTTTCCCACTTCTTGCTTATTGCTATTGTAAACCACCAAATTCAGAAACCAGTAAGATCACCCGAAGGTCAGCTGTGCTTTGTTCTGGCTTCCATCTCTCGTACACCCTCATTCCTGAGGGCTATGCTCTGTTTACTAAGCACCACAGCTAAGGTTGGCCATGCCATCTCACTTCCTGGTTTTCTCCATCAGCAACAAGAGGATGCAGTCCAATTCCCAGCATTTGCTTCCCTGATGTGATTCCACTGTAGTTAACGGTTCCAAGAATATTAACATTCAGATGCACAAATGACTAGAATCTCTGCTGTTCATTAGAACTGGATTATGCTTCTAACACAAATTTCTTTTTCAGTTTACTTAGCTTTCCTTCTTCAACCCCCTTCCCCAAACCCTTTCTCTCCCCTTTCCCTCCCCCCCATATTCTTTCCCTTCCCTTCTCCTCCACATCGCTCCTCTTCCTTTTCCTCCCCTTCCTCTTTCCTCCTCCTTAGCTTTCCTCTGGCCTAAGCTGACTCCCCACCCCTCTTCTTCTTCCTTTCGTCCTTCCCCTTATTGTTCCAGATTTTTTTGTCCTTTTGCTTCTGACCTGGTGTCTGAATGAAATGAATTCTCATAATCTCTACACCATATAATAGTTTTTCCTCTGATCTTAGAAACTGTAAAGATGTGTATAACAAGGAATATTTCTTGACTGTTAGCAGGGATTCTAGGACACAGGCCTGAAGGGAAAACGGTGTGAGAAATCAATTCTTTTAGCTCTGGAATCACAGATTTTCCTCAGTAGAATTACAGCACTTGATGTTGCTAAGTCTTCATTTCTGTAGTGCTTAGATAACTATTTTGCTATAAATTAATAACTGCATTCCTTGTTAATTATTGATGGATAGTAATTAAAATCTGGTGACTTGCAACTTTCTTGAAAATAGGAGATTTTCGTCATGCCTTCATGATCAGAGAACTTTTAAAACAGAGCCTTTGAAAAAAAAAAGTCCTTAAAAAACCCACTTCCCAAATCTGGACTTGTTGTTAAGCCTGTTTTAGATAAGTTATCAGCTGTTGAGCTTCCTTACTTTGTAGAATTCTAACTGCACAGATTCCTTCCCAAACCACTATAACAGAACTAACAATGTGCTTAAATAGCTTTGAATGTTTGCAACATTAGCCAAAGTTAAAGCTTATAGCATTATTTGTCAAAGATTTCAATTTATTTTCTCTCTCATCTCCTTCAAAATTTCTTTCATTGATATCTACTTCTGTGATATAATAAACTGTTTGGTCTATCTCAAAGGAGAAGTAGAATAGGTGCCAATATTCAACAAAGGCTTTATGAACTATACATACATGACTTGTATTCCATTATATCATTTCATCTCATACAAAGAAATTTCAGATATCAGTCTTCCAGATGCCATTGTATGAGGTACAAGGTTGGTCCAATCAGAAAATTGTCATGTTCTTCAGGCCCCTACATTCCCATCTAGTTGTAGAACAAATGGGAACTTCTTTAGCTAAGTAGGTGGCAAGGAGAACATTCCAGACTCACCCATATCCATTCCAGCACAAGTGTGAGGAAAGATGTAGCATAGCAGTGGCAAACTTGTTATACATGACTTTCTAAAAATACAACTCATTGAGTTTCTGAGTTTTTAAAAGTAGAAATATACCTCACTCAGGATGGTGTTTTCTATTTCCATCCATTTGCCTGCAAACTTCAAGAAGTCCTTGTTTTTTACTGCTGAGTAGTACTCTAATATGTATATATTCCATTGCAAGAAGCTTCACACATATCAAAATGCTTTTTATTGTTTCCAGAAGCCTGTGTTTCAGATCATGTCATACAGTTATACATGTCATACTCCTGAAAAGGTCAAGTGCTTCCTGGTCAAATGTCAAGAAAATAACCAGGAAAGACTGTTGTTCCCTCTAAAAGTGCTTTAACAGATTCACCTCTAAACCAATACTAATAGAAAACTTGTATATCAGAGATATTATTATGAAATTTATTTTGAAACTATAGAATAGGGGGAAAGTAACTAAAATCAAAGGAAGCATAGAATTCCACAGAAGTATAGAATTTTCCACTTGATAATGTGTGAAACCATTATTCCTTTCTATTTATAAGACTGGAGTTTCTACATGACTCAGAATATATCCTAAAACATGAAACATTCAATGTTTGACAACTGTGGATCCATACACAAGTGCCCTTATGATCTTTGTGACTTAAACTGCATACTTAATATCAAGATAGCTTCATTTCATGGTGGTGGTAAGCATAAGGAACGAATCTCAGGGAAAAGGGAAACCCAGAAATTAGTGAGAGATCAGGGACAGAAAAATAAAACAATGTGATGTAACATACCAGTTGGCAGCTTGAGATAGAGTTACAAAGCAAGGCTGGCTGAGAAAATTCTTTCTTACCTTACACTGAAGTTATACCGATTATTTCCAAGTTGATGCATACTATGTGCGCTGATGTTTTCTGAGTTATGTATATTATGTGGACCAATGTTTTCTGAGTTGATACATACTATGTGCACTGATATTTTCTGAGTTAATGTATACTATGTGTACTGAAGTTTTCTAAGATGATGCTCACTATGTGGATTAATGTTTTCTGGGTTGATGTATACTATGTGTACTGATGTTTTCTGAGTTAATGTATATTATGTAGACTGATGTTTGAGGACTGACTGGGAGGTTTTTTCTCCTAGTCTGATTATTGAAACTTTTTAGCACTCAGTCATATTTTTCAGTAACACAAAAACTGTTTAGTTACGAAGCACAAATTGTTTCTAGAGCTTTTTAAACTTTCAACTTCTTTATAATTCATCATGACTTTTGAAAGCAGAACAAGAATATGAAAAATGACCTGGGTACTTTCTGAATTCATACCTATACATATTATACCTAAGTACTGAACCCATGAAATTAACAGTGGTGTAGCTCTCAGGAAAGACAGAAGCCATAATATCTATGCAGAGTTCTAAACTGGACTCAAAGATACACACATCCTATCCTAGATTCTTGAGAGACTAAGAAGGATGATAATGAGTTCAAGCCAGCCTGAGCAACCTAACGAAATCCTACTGAAAAATAAGCTCTTTGCATAAATAAATAGAAAAAAATGTTCTATTTATCATATAATTGATTTCTCTTAATATTTAGGATAATGTCCTAAATATTTCCCTTACATTCATTGTGACATTATATATCCAACCAGAAAGTGCTAGGAAACAGAACAACCTTGTGTTTATTTGAGTCAGAAATGTTTAGAAGTATTATTGCACATTTATCACAATACCTTAATCAAGATCAGAAATACATATACATATAACAAAATTGACCTTAAATTTATATCAACAAAGCAAAATTTATACCAATGTAAATTATTCATATCTATATCATGTCCCCTTTTAAATGTAAAAGAACATTTATAAACAATATTTGGGAATATGGGCACAGTTATTTTTCTCCAAACTGCTTTGTGCTGAATGGGGGTGCTGTTAATCAGGACTTTCATGATGTATCCTACGTGCTATGTTCATCTCAGTCACCAGTTGAGTGAAGTAATTTTCTGAAGGTGTTCATGATGACTTCTCAGGAGGGCATGGTCTATCATACCATATTGGTCTAGAAGCAACCCACAGGGTTTCATCTTCTGTGAAAAAAAGAAAAACCTCTTTTCCAAAGCATCATATCCTTAGACCCAAATTTTGAAGTCAAGATATCTTTATAATATACATGCTGGTTTAGCTTGGCAAACCACACAATGAAATGTCTCTCTGTAGTTAGCTCCTTTACAGTAAAAATATTTAAAGAAAACACAGTAATACAAAGAATCCAGACTCTCTGTGAATTTTCCATTTTTACATGGCTTATTTTTACTCCATCACTTTACTTTGTCTCTTTAAAGACTTTACCCCCCTTTTTAAAGCATTATCTTTATATTATGACTATATACTCTTATTTTTTCCCAAGCCTCTGTACATTTATTAAATATTGTGACCCATTTAGAGGTCACTTATGTCTGAATCTGTCCATTGTGAATCTGTAATTCTTTACTATCCAGGAGCAGTTCTTAAAATGCTGAGCACTTCTTAAAAACTTAAGTTGTGCCATGTAGGTGTAATATGGTACCACCTGTTTCCTGCTAAGTCAAAACCTTAACTGCACTGTTATTAGGATAATTACGATAGTTCCTGCATGAGATCAGCACAGTTCAGCATGGCAGAGCTGCTCCTGCCTCAGAGCCATTTGGTGCCCCTGAGCTGTGCACAATTCCAGGCACACATCGGTCCACATTGCCATTAAGCAAGCCATTGCACTTTACTCACAAAACCCCATCCAAATTCTCTGTCTTTCGCAAGAGACAGAAGTTATGCTACGAACATAGCCTAGAAAGCTGGCATTTTAAAACTGCACAATGTTTTTTTGCTACAACTGAATCAGGAAAATCTCCTTTCAGCATGCCGCCAACAAACAGCAAAAAGCTATGTTAAACTCTGTTTTTTTTTTTTTTTCTGTGTGTCTAGAATTCCTTTTCAAGCCCTCTCAGGTTTTATGTGGAGTTAGTCAACCATGTTGAGCACCACTTTGTAGTAGAAGGAGTGGGGTACATCCTGGCCACCTGGCTAGGTTAACCCCAAAATAACCACACAGAAATGTATTCATTTAAACACTACCTGGCCCATTATCTCTAGCCTCTAATTGGTTAACTCTCACATATTAGTTTAACCCATATCCATTAATGTGTATTGCCACTTGGCTGTGGCTTACTGGCATGAATCTAATGAATGTCCATCTCGGGCAAGAAAGCCATGGGTTCTGCCTGTCTCTGCTTTCTTCCTCCCAGAATTCTGTTCTGTCTTCCCTGCCTACCTGAGTTCTGCCCTATCAACTAGGCCAAGGCAGTTTCTTTAATAACCAATGAAAGCAACACATAAAAGAAGAACCTCCTACACCACACAGGAAGTCAAGACCTTGGGGTCTTTAGAAAAATGTGTTCTTGCCCCTTTAGACATCACCAAGAAGTGAAAGGCTATACAAAGAGGGAGCTATGAAGTAGCTTCAGTATACCTTTTCCTTTCTTTGTTTTGTATTGTTAGCCAGCACCTGCTTTACCACAGAGCTTCCCCAAAGAGGTTATTTCTCCTTAATCTTTTTTCCAACCCTTGTTCATGACTTACTGGAAGGCAAAACAAATGTTAGACTGTGAACCCAAACACACATTTTTAAATTTATGAATATAGAAATTATTCATAAACTAAGAATTGTGAGGCCACTAATAACAGGGAATCTAGAGGCTAAGTTTCAAAACCTATATACATTGACTATTCTGCTCTATATTTACCTAGACAAGTTGCTAGTGTTAATAATAATAACTTTGAAAACTTACACCTATTGAAAATTCTTTGAAAATGCATCTTGGTGATACAAGAGAGGTGTGAATTCAGAACAGAATGTTATGTACAGAAGGCAAGGAATTGTAGTTACAATATTGCCAGTCACTCCAGGGCTGGTCATGTGCTCACCACTGTGACTACTCACCATGGCTAACACGAGTTTACTCCAGCATCTATGCTATTGAAAAGTAATATCTTACTTTTTCCAAATTAGTTACTCATTTAATATATGTGAATCGAGGCTCTTACATTCCGAATCTGAAGCAGGCCCACCCATACCTCAGGTGGGAACAACAGATGCAAATGATGAGGCCAAACTGGTTCCCTAAAATTCAGTCATGCAGAAAAGGTCTCATGATGATGAACATCAAGGGACAAAACTGTGTCCTGAAGCCATCATCTACTTAGAAGGTTATTGGAAACTTTAAAGATCTGGCCTCTAAGGTTTCCTCTCAGGGTTCAAAAGAAGGGCTCTACAAAAAACAAAAGAAACTAAAATCTGAGGGTTAAGAAATCTACTCAAAGCAAGTTCTTTCCATCTATGTCTCTTTATTGTTTGCTCTTCCATGTCCTCTGCTCTAACTCTTCTGTCCTGACTATAACTTCTTAGCTCAAATTCTTTGTCTCAATTTTAATTCCAATTACAGTTCTCTGCTACCTCCTCTTCCTCCTCTTTCTCTTCATTTTTCTTTCTCCGCTAATTTCTGTGATGTTTCAGCTCCAACTTCTGATCCAGCTTCTGTTGTCAACTCTCTTTGTTCTCACCCATATATATAGATATATGACTCACAAAATTTGGCAGACATAGAGAGTAACCAGGCAACCTATGTAAATGGACAAGGAAATTTTATGACCCTTGACTCTTTATCATATTCTTTCAAATATACCCATTTCTGAGGGACTTTTAGTTCTGAAGTTTACACCTATTGCTCTAAGTGGTTGAAACAAAGAGGAAACCCAAGCCTCTAAATTATCAGACCTGGGGCTTGATGCCTATCAGAGGTATCACTGGAAGTTTTTCTTCCTCTGGGCTGTGGATAAATGATTAATTATTTTTCTTAAGAGTAAGACTCAAGCAGTAAATCTCCTGAATTAAAATAATCGTTAAACTGAGGTGAAGGTGAGCATAAGGAGTTAGGAATATTTTAATGCAAGGTTAGTTTTAGGTCATTGCTTTTCTGATCTACAAGGTAAAGCCAGAGCATGCTTATTTTTTTTCTATCTATCTGAGCAACTATGAATTGAAAGCTTTGGGCATGTGGTAATTCTATGTCCTTGGATATCTGGGAATGTCTTAAATGAAATACTTTTGCCTGGGTCTTAAACACTGACCAAATGCCAGTCAAAAAAAAATAATAATTGGAGGAAGGCAGATCCCTACATTTCCTTTGTAGAAAAGAACAGAGACTTGGTAGTGGGAAGCAGGTTTCGCACAGATAGCTAGGGGATGTAATCAGTAAACCCCAATTGCATAGGGGAAATTGTGCCCTGATTGAATAGTACTGAACTATGGAAGATAAATTCCAAATTTTAATAAATGGGGATAAGCTACAGAGTAATCTACCGCAAGAAACAACCACTTTATTCATAGGGAAATAATTCCAACATGCCTTGCATCTTGGCCTGATCCTCCAGCAAAGTCCTTGGCTCTGAAATATTGACCTCATGAAAGAAGGCTGATTAATTATTTAATGATCCTATTGCTCATAGCAGATGTTACAGAGTGTATTACCTTAAGCAGGCTTTATAACGGCAAGGGAAAGACACCCTCTTTGCTCTGTTGATCCATTTCTACTGTGAGTAGTGCAATTATGAACCATTTTATTTCTCAGATCAAAGGAGAAATTACATTCTAAGGTACATAAAGCTAACAGGACACTGGAACTTTTGTCTGACTCTTTCCTTTTACAAAGTTGGGGAGAGAAAATAAGGCACAGTATCCTAACTATTTATACAAGATTCCAGCAGGGATAAAGTATCAATAAAGGAAGTGTTTATTGAATGGCAAAAACATATTACTTTTGTTGTAATAACAGAATGTTAGCATATAGGATTTCTAAAGCTTCCTCATATCTCCTTAGCATGTATTTTTAACTTTTGTGTTTTTTTTTTCTTGGCCATTGGGGATCATTAGTGGAGAGCCTGCCTCTACTTGGAAGGTTCTGGAAGATGAATTCCATGCTTCCCCTTGCTGTCCGTTCTGTTCCTTCCTCTTTGTGGTTCTCTTGTAACAGTGCCAGTTGCCATGGTGACCCTGCTTTCTTTGAATGCTTCCCAGAATGCCACTAACACCAGAAACTGGGCACAGCAATGGAAATATATAGGCACAGCCCTGAAGTCCTTTCAAAATCCAACAAGTGTCCAGTAGCCCTGCTTTGCAGTCTGAAACTCGGCCTGCAGATTGGTAATTTTTATTCATCTGGCTTATTTGCTTAGTTCCTGGTTTCCACTGCTTTCTGAGTAGCACCTTTCTCCTCTTAAGCATCTTCCCACATCTTTTGTCTTGAAACATCTTCGCTTATTTAGAAGGAAATGAATGCCACAGGAGGTGTTCACAGTAAGAATGTAAAGGATCTCATCCTTACCAGTAATGCTTTAACATATCTCACCGGTACTCAGACATTGCTGAATACCTGCCCAGGGTGAGGAATCTTGCCCCCATGACCTGTGTACGTATGTCCTTCTCCATAAGAAAAGAAAGAAGGAAGTGTCTAATGTCTAGACAAGCAAGTAAATAAAGAATATATTGGATGACTAGAGAAATTTATTTCTCTAACTTGTATCGAAACATCTCTCTTAAAGCATGCAATAGCAATGGTGGGGGAGGCCATGGGTTTGAAGCAGTATGTGGAGGGATATATGGGATGGTTTAAAAGAAGAAAGGAAGGAAGAAATGCTATAGTTCTATTATAATCTCAAAAATAAGGGAAGAGTAAGTGAAAATAACAGTGTCACAGGGAAAGTATAAAGAGCACAGAATTCGGCTGGAGAGATGGCTCAGTGGTTAAGAGCATTTCCTGCTCTTCCAAAGGTTCTGAGTTCAATTCCCAGCAACCACATGGTAGCTCACAACCATCTGTAATGAGGTCTGGTGCCCTCTTCTGGCCTGCAGACATACACACAGACAGAATATTGTATACATATAAATAAATAAATTTAAAAAAAAAGAGCACAGAATTCTTAGAGATGAAACAAAACTGGAGTTTTACGTCTGAGCTAAATTTTCTGATGTCTCCTTTTTTACAATGTTTAAAATCAGCATACAGTCAACAGAAAACCTAGTTGAGATTTTGACTTCTGCTCTTCAGAGGGAGGGTGAGATACAGCATTGTGTTTAGAAAAGTGGGATAGATGGTAAGCCAGAGACACCAGAGTGAAACTCGGATGCTGTGCAGGGTACTTAGAGATGCTAAAGACCTAGTAAGCCATAGTGAACCTCAGATGTTCTTCAGGGTACTTAGAGGTTCTGAATAGCCTGTGAGCCACAGACACCAGGGAGAACCATAAATGTCCTGTACGCCACTGTGTTGCTAATTTCCTAAGCCCTGACAATTAATTGGTCGTGTAGATTGAAGTGCTGAAAGCATTCTTTTTGACAGGGTCTTCATGTAGCTCAGAACTTGGATTATAGGTGCTAACCACCAAGACTAGCTCTAAATTCATTTTTATCTCATGATATTTTCAACTTACTATGAGTATTTGGAGGATTTAACTCCACAGAATATCAAAAGACACTTGTATAGCGAATTTGAAAGAAACTGTAAGGGATAAGAAGTGGGAGACAAGCACTAATACATATATGGTTTCAATATAATACATTTTGCACACACATGAAGGTGAAGGCGTAAGTCACAAACAATCCCACACCAGTTTGGAATTATGATTAATAGAATGGTTATTTATTTAAAGGGGAAAAAACTTACAGATCACCATCCCAGACAACAGCCCTCTGCGCAATCAGGAAGGGACTCTAGTCGCCTGCCGGAAGCAGAGCAGAAAGTAAGAGCTAGCGAGGAGGGGAGTGGCCACTTTTTAAAAGAGAGAGACCACGCCCCAATGGGCTGGTATCTCAGCGGCTATTGGCTGGAGGAGTGGAAGGATCTCCTGCAACACACACACATATTGGTAGTTACGCACATGTTCTGTTCACCACAGATTTATTCATTAAGAGTTCATTTTAATTTTCCCAGGAGTCATTAGAACTCTTTCTAGATAATCCTTCTTTGAAATAAAGTTTCAATAAATGATGCCTAGTTTTACACCCAAGTTTCCTAACATTTAGATACAATCATATAAAACTCTGTTCCTATTTACTTCTCTTTGCCTGTGCCCTCACATTTGTGTTAGTGCACCTGAAATGCATCAAGAGATGGTAGGAACTGTAGGAGACTTTAGCTAAACAGGACTTTCTAGTCCCAGGAGCACATCATGGAGGGAAGTCTCGGGCTCAAATCCTTCTGGGTCATCTATCTTCCTCTTTAAGCTGCTGTCTGCTCTGATCCTGAAGCAAGGCTTAAGTAAACCTGAGGCAGGCAGGATTCGGTCCTTTTATTCCCTTTCTCCCCTTTGGGACACAGCTGACAGGGAGATCCTTAGCTATGGTTATGCCTTTCTGCAGTCAGACCCAGTCAGTGTTCTCACGGGCCTCAGTAAAGGGCTTTAGGAGTGAAAGTAAAAATGAATAGATGGAATTTCTGAGCCACTGTGAAGTCTAGAAAAGAAAAACATGGATAAATGTTATTTGTGGACAAATGAAAAGTGATCGTTTCATTATTCCAGGGTTGCCTTTAGAGTTGTCTGCGTAGAATCGGATGAGCCACAAAGGCCTTTGGGGGTCATTTTACTTCTGGCTTTAGAGTATCCTGTCCTCCTCCTCCTCTTCCTTCTCCTCCTCCTCCTTCTCCTCCTCCTCCTCCTCCTTCTCCTCCTCCTCCTCCTTCTCCTCCTCCTCCTTTCTCACCCCCTCTCTCTCCTCTTCCCTCCCCCTTTCTCTCTCACTCTCTGACTAAACATAGTATTCAGAGGAGCTGAATCCAAAATGAGAAACTACCTAAATCAATAAAGTTTGCACCCATAGCCAGGCAGAAGATTCATTTCACATATCAGACAGAATTTGAAGCCATGGGTTCTTCTATTTAGTGGGCAAGGTGTTTTAGCACAGATACAAAGCATTAATAAAACAACCAGCACATCAATTCTGTGTCATCTGGGTTCTATTTCTCTGTGATGAATGGTCTGGTGAGGTCTAGAGCAAGTTCTTCTGAAAATATTTATTACTTTTCAAAAATAGATAGATATTCTATCTCTGGTATGAATTTTTTAATCACAAGGGATTTTAGTGCTTGATTTATCCATGAAGACCAATATTACCACAATCTACCCCCCCCACCAGCACCTGTAAAAGAATTAGTTATGTTTCCTTACAACTATGTATTTTATTTACTATATTTTCAACAAATACTGCATAAAGGTATGATACATACTTTAGCTATGGCTAAATATCAGTCATAGCTATAAAACTGATTTCAAAAGAAGAAAGGAAAAGCAAGCATGAAGGGAGAAAAGAAGAGGACCACATGTTTACTTAACATACCTTCAAGAGGAAAAAAACTCAAAATATTTTTTAACTGTGATTTTTTTTATTGTTGAATTATTTCTTTTTTTCATTTGTTTTCAAAATATTTTTTAAAGTATCGAGCATATTGGGTAGTTCCACAATGATGGAGAACAAGCCAAAATCCCAGTTGTGGTCAAATATCTCGTGACTTCTCTTCATGGAGTCAGGTACCCACTGAAGTCCACATTGGTCAGTAAGCAGGATGTCTGTGCTGTGACCTTTAGCTCCACCTGGGAAATGCCTCTCTTCACCTCACACTCTGTTAATGCTCCATAGAAACAGGTGTTTTCTTCAGTCTGCCACTATTAAATAGCTGCATACTTTTCTGTCCATCTTAAAATTAACTCATCACTGGCTCCAAGAATCATGGTTTCTGAAAAGGATCCCTGAAAAAAAGCCAACAATAAACAAACAGATAGGCATACATGAATGTATGTACACACACACACACACACACACACACCACCAATGCATATATAGATGCATGTTCATGCACACATATGCTTGCATGTACATACATATGCACATGCACGTTAATAGATGCATGCATGAACATATATCACACACACACACACAAGCATATGCAAGCAGTACTTAAGATCTCAAGGGGCTTTTTCCAGAGCAGGTATTCTTACCAGGAAATAAGTAAGTTTCTCTTCAAAGTATCCTACACTGAATTAAGTGTCCTGTGAAATTATGTAATTTTGTAAATATGAAAGCAATTGTAACTTTTCCTGGCTGTCTTGTATATTTCCATAAGTATCTCAAAGAGACTAAGCATCTCATTAAGTTTAACAAGCATCATTTACTTCTGAGCTGTTATAGAAAATAGAAATATTAAAATACCAAAGATAAATAGAAGACAAATTTCCCTCTAAATTTTCCCAAATCTTCCACACAGATGGAATGGCTTCCTCAATTGTTTTTGTAGACAGAGTTTTGCTTTTAATTTTTCTTTTTCGTCATATTTACTTTATAAAATGTTCCTTCTTCCATGTAAAAGCAGATTCATTTACAGTCATGAGATTTGAACCAGCTGTTGCTGAGCAGGGATATTGGTATAACTCTGCCTAGCACAGCTGTATTACAAAAGACATTGTGAGTTCCATCTCACATTTACCTCTGGTATATGCTCAGTGAACAGCATGTATAATTGCTAGTTACTGCTGACTTTCTCCAACATGCTGTCTTTGCCATACTTCCAACGGTACCTGACTACATTTGGAATAAATCCTAGTATCCCAATAGGAACACAAAAGTAGGGGGCAGGGACATGGCATATGGCTTGAGAAATGGGCTGTAAATAAGGCTGCCATGACAGATGTCTGAATTCAAGAAAAAGGTAAGTGATAATTCCTTCAGTTAGCCTGCAATTATTAGACCTCTCATGATGTGATATCAAGTTGAAATATCTGCATTTTAATTTTAAAAAATTACCCCCAGCTGCTGTCACAGTAAAGAAAGCACTTCATTTTCAAATATTTAGCATTTGAGAGTGAAGGCATAAAAGGTTTTCTCTTTTTTTTTTAACAAAAAAACCTTATTTTTAATGAGTTACACATCACTAAATAACCAGTTCTCAAATTTGATTATTTGCTTGGTTTAAATTTCAGTTACAGTCAAGATATTAAATCAAAGTTTAGCAATATTTTAATAATATTTTCAAGACTCAAAATGCATATGCTCCTTTAATATAAACCATTACAACTAACATAAATTCATTCACAAAGTCCTGTAGATAACCATCCATACATTTCCATCATTCAGATCTTTTTTTTAAAATTTATCTCTAATTATAATTATCTTTTTTTATTGAGAAAAGAAAAAAAAAGTTTCCACCTCCTCCCAGCCTCCCATTTCCCTCACCC
>NW_026068310.1:149124-152662 GCF_014885135.2 Alexandromys fortis
TGTTCCTGAGTTTAGTGGGATGGCTTTGAGTTTCTCTCCGTTTAATTTGATGTTAGCTGTCAGCTTGCTGTATATTGCTTTTATTATATTTAGGTATGACCCTTGTATCCCTAGTCTCTCCAAGACTTATCATAAAGGGATGTTGAATTTTGTCAAATGCTTTTTCAGCATCTAATGAAATGATCATACAGTTTTTTTTTCTTTCATATGATGGATTACATTGATTGATTTTCGTATGTTGAACCAGCCCTGCATCTCTGAGATGAAGCCTACTTTATCATAATGGATAATTTTTCTAATGTTTTGTTGCATTCGGTTTGCCAGTATTTTTTTGAGGATTTTCGTGTTGATGTTCATGAGTGAGATTGGCCTGTAATTCTCTTTCCTGGTAGAGTCTTTGTGTGGTTTTGGTATCAGAGTAACTACAGTTTCATAAAAGGAATTTGGTAGTGACTCTTCTGTTTCTATATTGTGAAATACCTTAAGGAGTATAGGTATTAGGTCTTCTTGGAAGTTCTGGTAGAATTCCCTATTGAAACCATCTGGTCCTGGGCTCTTTTTGGTAGGGAGGTTTTTTATAACATCTTCTAATTCTTCGCGACTAACAGGTCTATTTAGATTGTCCCCCTGGTCCTGGTTTAACTTTGGTATATGGTATTTATCTAAAAAAGTGTCCATTTCTTTTACATTTTCCAGTTTTGTGGCATACAGGCTTTTGTAGTAAGATCTAATGATTCTCTGAATTTCCTTTATGTCTGTGGTTATGTCTTCCTTTTCATTTCTGATCTTATTAATTTTCATATTCTCTCTCTGCCGTTTGATTAGTTTGGATAGGGGTTTATCAATCTTGTTGATTTTCTCCAGGAAACAGCTTTTTGTTTCATTGATTCTTTGGATTGTTTTCTGTGTTTCTATTTTGTTGATTTCAGCCCTCAGTTTGATTATTTCCAGTCTTCTACTCCTCCTAGGTGAGTCTGCTTCTTTTTTTTCTAGATCTTTCAGATGGGCTGTTAAGTCTCCAATGTGTGCCTTCTCTGTTTTCTTTAAGTGGGCACTTAGTGCTATGAACTTTCCTCTCAGGACTGCTTTCATAGTGTCCCATAAGTTTGAGTAGGTTGTTTCTTTATTTTCATTGAATTCAAGGAAGACTTTAATTTCTTTCTTTATTTCTTCCTTGATCCAGGTGTGGTTCAGTAGTTGACTGTTCAGTTTCCATGAGTTTGTAGGCTTTCTGGGGGTAGGGTTGTTGTTGAATTCTAACTTTAATCCATGGTGATCTGATAAGATACAGGTGGTTACTAAT
Organism: Alexandromys fortis; assembly: GCF_014885135.2. Lineage (NCBI taxonomy): Eukaryota > Metazoa > Chordata > Mammalia > Rodentia > Cricetidae > Alexandromys > Alexandromys fortis. The sequence continues at coordinate 150,428 of NW_026068310.1, forward strand.
ATGTTTTTGTACCTGTGGAAGTTTGCTTTGTTACCGAGTATGTGGTCAATTTTCGAGAAGGTTCCATGAGCTGCAGAGAAGAAGGTATATTCTTTCCGATTTGGGTGGAATATTCTATAGATGTCTGTCAAGTCCAATTGATTCATTACCTCCATTAATTCTCTTAGTTCTCTGTTAGGTTTCTGTCTGATTGACCTGTCCATTGGTGAGAGAGGAGTGTTGAAGTCTCCCACTATTAGTGTGTGCGGTTTGATGGCTGCCTTGAGTTTTAGTAATGTTTCTTTTACGTATGTGGGTGCTTTTATATTAGGGGCGTAGATATTCAGGATTGAGACTTCCTCTTGATGAATTGATCCTGTTATGAGTATAAAATGTCCCTCTCCATCTCTTCTGATTGATTTAAGTTTGAAGTCAAGTTTGTTAGAAATTAGTATGGCCACACCTGCTTGTTTCTTAGGTCCATTTGCTTGATAAGCCTTTTCCCAGCCCTTTACTCTGAGTAGGTGCCTGTCTCTGTGTTTGAGGTGTGTTTCTTGTAAACAGCAGAATGTTGGATCCTGATTTCGTATCCAATCTCTTAGCCTGTGCCTTTTTATAGGTGAGTTGAGCCCATTGACATTAAGTGATATTAATGACCAGGGGATGTTAACTCCGGTCACTTCTTTAGTAGTAGAGTTCGTGTGCGTCCCTTCTTTGAGTTGCGCTGGTGACGGGTCTCTAGATGTCTGAGTTATTGTGGTCATTGTTGGACTCCTTGGTTAGAGATTTTCCTTCTATTACTTTCTGTAAGGCTGGGTTTGTGGCTACGTATTGTTTAAATTTGTTTTTATCCTGGAAAATTTTGTTTTCTCCATTTATGGTGAATGAAAGCTTGGCTGGGTATAGTAGTCTGGGCTTGCATCCATGGTCTCTTAGTTTTTGCAGTACATCTATCCAGGACCTTCTGGCTTTCATGGTTTCCATAGAGAAGTCAGGTGTAAGTCTGATAGGTTTACCTTTGTAAGTAACTTGGCCTTTTTCCTTTGCGGCTCTTAATATTCTTTCTTTATTCTGTATGTTTTGTGTTTTGATTATTATATGGCGAGGGGATGTTTTTTTTTTTTTTGATCCAGCCTATTCGGTGTTCTGTATGCTTCTTGAACCTTCATAGGTACATCTTTCTTTAGGTTGGGAAAGTTTTCTTCTATAATTTTATTAAATATATTTTCTGGGCCGTTGAGTTGCACCTCTTCTCCTTCTTCTACTCCAATTATTCTTAGGTTTGGTCTTTTTATTGTGTCCCATATTTCCTGAATGTTTTGTGATGAGAATTTGTTGGTTTTGCTGTTTTCTTTGATCAGTGTGTTTATTTTCTCTATGGTATCTTCAGTATCTGATATTCTTTCTTCTATCTCTTGTATTCTGTTGGTAGTACTTGTCTCTGTAGTTCCTGTTCGTTTACCCAGATTTTCCATCTCCAATCTTCCCTCGGTTTGTGTTTTCTTCATTACTTCCATTTCATTCTTCAAGTCTTGAACTGCTTCCCGTACCTGTCTGATTGCTTTTTCATGTTTCTCTTGATTTTCTTGGGTATCTTTAAGCGATTTATTCATTTCCTCTACCTTTTTGTTTGTAATCTCTAATTGTTTATGGCAGTTTTTCACCTCCTGCTTAAGGTCTTCTATTATTTTCATATAATTCACTTTTGAGTCGATTTCTTCTAATTCTTCTGGAGTAGGGTGTACAATTCTTCTTATTTCGGGATCCCTTGATTCTGGTGAAGTCATGTTGCCTTTCAGGTTGTTGGAGGAAGTCTTGCATTGGCGCCTCCCCCTCTCCTAGTTCAAATGGAGCCAGGAGAGGCCTGGTGTCTTGGTCCAGTCTTTGCTCTAACTGAGTCTCTGGGTGTATCTCTTCAGTGTAGAAGCAGGGACTGTCCCATTGAGCTGGAACTCCTCAGCACCCAAACATTGACAACCGTCCAGATGGAACTCCTCAGCACCGCTCTGGGTGGGTTGTGTATGCAAGGCCGATGTCGTTCCTGGTGCCTGGATTGGATCTCCTTGCTGCTTGGGTGGCTTATAAACAAAGGGCCTACCTTGCTTGCTGCATGTAGGCTATTGGGAAAAAGGAGCTACCACCCTCCCGTTTGCCCTCCGGATTCAGATTCCGTCCCAGAGCCCGAACAGGCTGCGCTGGGAGATGTTATGTGGTCAAAGAGGGGAGGGAATCGACGGGGGCGGGGGGGGGGGGGGG